>NC_077230.1:381218179-381306380 GCF_027887165.1 Monodelphis domestica | reverse complement strand
TGAGAAAGAAATCTATTCATAGAGATCATTAATAAACATTAGCAGCAGTAAATGTTCATCAGTGGCACCTCTGAGGAAAGTTATAGAAGAGATGGTTAAATGATGCCCAGAGAAGAGAGGAAGGAGGCGTTTTGCTCTTTGTCCTCTTCCTCCTCTTCCTCTCCTCCTTTACCTCCTCCTTCTCCTCCTCCTCCTCATTTTTCACTTCCTCCTCCTCCTCCTCTTCCTCCTCCTTCACCTCCTCTTCCTCCTCCTCCTCCTCTTTCACCTCTTTCACCTCCTCTTCCTCCTCCTTCTCCTCCTCTTCCTCCTTCATTTCCTCCTCCTCTTCTTCCTCCTTCATTTCCTCTTCTTCCTTCTCTTCCTCCTCCTCTCCTCCTTTACCTCCTCCTTCTCCTCCTCCTCCTCATTTTTCACTTCCTCCTCCTCCTCCTCTTCCTCCTCCTTCACCTCCTCTTCCTCCTCCTCCTCCTCTTTCACTTCCTTCACCTCCTCTTCCTCCTCCTTCTCCTCTTCTTCCTCCTTCATTTCCTCTTCTTCCTTCTCTTCCTCCTCCTTCTCCTCCTCTTCCTCCTTCATTTCCTCCTCCTCTTCCTCCTCTTCCTCCTCCTCTTCCCCCAGGAGCCCCACTGGTCACTTAGAGCCCTCAGGAATGCCTCCATCCTTAGTACCGATGAGAGGCCCCAGAGCTGCTCCCCTCTACCACCTGGAGCTCCGGAAGGTGGTCAGGAGAGCATTGGGGCCACCAGAAGAAAAGGGTAATTGTCTCATTTGGCACATCCCTGAATAGCAAACCTTTGGAGGGTTCTTCAGGGAACAGAGACAGATGGTGCTGGAGGGACGGCCTGGGGAGACGCATGGCCTTTGGAGGAGACTTTTCAGCTCTGTATTGGGGCAGCCAGACTCTGCTGGGAGGGAGGGTGGCAAAAGTGGGCCATTCAGCCAGTTCAGGTCCTGCCTTTTCTACAATGAAAAATATTTCATTGGTAATTTATTCTAGACTATAACCATTCTCTGATATATCCCCACCCCCCCATCGTCTCTCATAACAAGAAACTAAACAAAAATCCTCTGACAAACTAGCCCCATCCCATAACATATACACCAACTGGTTGATCAAGAAACAATTATTACAGGGGGCAGCTGGGTGGCTCAGTGGATGGAGAACCAGGTCTAGAGATGGGAGATCCTGGGTTCAATTCCGGCCTTAGACACTTCCCAGCTGTGTGACCCTGGGCAAGTCACTTAACTCCCACTGCCTAGCCCTCAACACTCTTCTGCCATTGAATGGATACATAGTATTGATTCGAAGGCAGGAGGGTAAAGGTTAAAAAGAAACAATTATTAGGTGCTTACTATATGCCAGGCACTGTGCCAAGCCCAGAGGATACAAAGGTAAGAATGAAATTCAAGCTTACTTTGTAAAAAGTAGCTTTTGTTTTTCCCCCTTCAACCCTTATCTTCTAGCTCAGTAACAACTCTAAAACAGAATAGAGGAAGGACTAAACAATCTGGGTTAAGTGACTTGCCCAGGGTCACCCAGCAGGGAAGTGTCTGAGTTCAGATTTAAACCCAGATCCTCCTGACTTTTCAGGCCCACCTCTCTCTCCACTGAATCACCACGCTGCTCGAATAGCTTATTTTAAACCCTTACCTTCCATCTTAGAATCAGTACTGTGTATTGGTTCCAAGGCAGAAGAGTGGCCAGGGCTAAGCAATGGGGTCAAGTGACTTGCCAGGGTCACACAGCTGGGAAATGTCTGAGGTCAAATTTGAACCCAGGACCTCCCTTCTCTGGGCCTGGCTCTCTATCCATTGAGCTACCCAGCTACCCCCTCAGTAGCTTATTTTTTTAAGGGGGAGTACAACAGGTCCATATATGGGTAGGTTGTTGTTTTGTCCTGTCCTGTTCTTTGTGTCCCCTGTGGACTTTTTGTCCATGGCAAAGATCTTGGCAAAGATACTGGGCTGGTCTGCCATTTTATTCTCTAGTGCATCCCCATTTTACAGATGAGGAATGGAGGCAAAAAGGGCTTAAATGACATGCCCAGGAATAGAAATGCAGAAGAAAACATTTGATTTCTCACGTGTTTATATGGGTATAGGATGTGAGGTGTTGGTTTTATGATGACTATTACAAAAATGAATAATAAGGAAATAGCTTCTGAGTGATGACACATGTACAACCCAGTGGAATTGTCTGTCAGCTCCAGGAGGGGGGGAGGGAAGAGAGGAGGGAGACAATAAGAATCACAGAATCATGGGAAAAAAAAATTTTTTAAACCTTTACCTTCTGTCTTGGAGTCAATACTGTGTATTGGCTCCAAGGCAGAAGAGTGGTAAGGGCTAGGCAATGGGGGTCAAGTGACTTGCCCAGGGTCTCACACAACTGGGAAGTGTCTGAGGCTAGATTTGAACCTAGGACCTCTCATCTCTAGGCCTAGCTCTCAATCCACTGAGCTACCCAGCTATCCCCTGAAAATTTTTAAAAAAATAAAAAATAAAAGAGTTGCCCAGGATCCTGAAACTAGTAATGTCTGGGATTGGATTAGAATTTAATCCTTCCTGACTCCAGGCCTGCATGATCCACTGCCCCACTTAGCTGTTCTATATGTTCTATACACATAAAAAAATATCTACACACACATATATACATATATGTATATGTACACACTCATGCACACACAATATAAATACACATATATACATACCGAATACTCACTCATATATGCATGTATGTGTTATATATAAATATGTAATATTTATATAATATATATAATATAAATATATATATATATATATATATATATAAATGAAGATAAGATAGTTTGGGAAGGGGGGGATCTAGCAGCAGGGCAGTATGGGTAGGGGGTAGAGAATGAGGCTTCGTGTTGGAGGGTAGCCCTGGAGCCCCTTTTTGAACAAGACCCCGGATCCCAAGATGGGGAAAGGAGCATGGCTTCTTTCTGGAACCAAGCCTGGTCCTCGTAATGTTAATCACGTCGTGGCTGCCTTTTATTTTTTAATAAGTTATTATTATAAATATATTATATTACAATATATTATATATTCTAAAATTATATAATATTGTTTGCATCTGCATTCCCGGGCCATTGGATTTTATCCTCTTTCCTTGGCATTATTTCATCCGAGTCTTCCCCTGTTATCATGAATTCCTGGGATTCACTGCTTCTTATGACCAGGATCCATCGTCTGCTCCATTCATGTGCCGCTTTGCTACAACCAGTGGGCACCCGCATGGTTTCCGCGTTTTCGCTGGTAGTAATAGTGCGGCTGTGAATATTTTGGTTCAGAGCATACCGGATGTGCCTTGGGATCGTTCACTTCCTTCCGGTCAAAGGAGCCGTTCAATGAGCTTTCTCGTCTTGGTTCACGCTGCTTCTCGCTATGTCTGGCCCCATCATAGTTCCTCACCAACATGCCCACCTTCACCAGTTCTCCCTTCAATATTGTTTCCATTTTGTCGCTTCTCTCCTGTTCGCCCGGGCAATACTTGCGTGGCCTTACGCAAGTCACCCTCTCAGGAGCTCAGTTTCTTCGTCTGTAAAATCGGGTTGCTGGGAAGAAAGCCCACGTCCTCATGGCCACCATTTGGAGAGAAGAGAACCCGTCTGGGGAAGGTACTGGGCGTCTGCAGAAATCTGGCTCTTCTGTTCCTGGGTGATCAGGATGGAGCGGGGAACTGGAGGCACTATGAGGACCACCCTGCCCTGGCAACCCAGGCAGAATAGAGGCCCGCTCAGAAAGGCAGCCTCCTAGAGGTGAGAGCTGAGACCGGAAGATGGGAGGAGGAGCTAATGCGCCCAAGGACTGGCGGGAGCTTGACGGGTCAGAACATTGAGCCAAATTCAATCAAATAAATCTAATGGGGGGGGGGGGGGGGAGGGAAGGGGGAGAAAGACAGAGACATAGAGACAGAAAGAGACAGAGAGAGAGAGACAGAGAAATATTGAGAGACAGATTGAGAGGGGGTAGAAGGGGGAGTGAGAGATATACAGGGACAGAAAGAGATAGCAGGGAAGAGCCAGAGAGAGGAAAGACAGAGGCAGAGAGCAGAGACAGGAAGATTGAGAGAGGGAGAGAGAGATTGAAAGAGAGATGGGGGGGGGAGAAGGGGGGAGAGAGACAGCAGGGGAGAGACAGAGAGAGGAGAGACAGAGACAGAGAGGGGGGAGGAGAAAGTGGGGTGGTGGAGGAGAGGGAGAATCTTAGCTAGATAGTAGACTTTGAAGTTAGGGAGACCTAGGTTCCCTATCTCACTTATGATCTGTCCTGGCCATGTGTCCCTGGGTAGGTCATTTAACTAAATTCTCATTGTCTCTAGGAATCTCTTAAGACCATGAGATCATAGATCTGGGAAGGACTTCAGGAGTTATGTAATCCGATCTCTTTCTTTTTACTGATGAGGAAACTGAGGCCTCTGGAAGTTGTCCAGGGCCACACAGCAGGTATTAACTATCAGCAATAGCAACAATAATTGTAATATTTCAGAAGTGGCATTATTTGGGGAGACTGGGGTTCACATCCTAAGTCTGTCCCATATTCCTTGTTCAACCTCAGACTCTTCCTCTCTAGCTCAGATTTCTGTAAAATGAGGGAATTGAGTTAGATCCAGACTTCTTGTGTGTGTTGTGTTCCAATTTAGCAGACTGGTGAAACCCATGGACCCCTTCTCAGAAGAATGCTTTTAAATGCCTATAATACAATACAGAGGATTACAAAGGAAAGAAATTATGTTGAAATAGAGTTATCAACATATTAAAACAAAATAAAACAAGCTGAGGGACCCCAGGGTAGGAACCCTTCAATTAGATGACCTCTGAGTTCTATTCCAGTCAAAATTTCTGATCCTAATATTTATGTATAGTGTTTCATACTCCACCTTTCCACACACACACACAAAGTCTATCCCCACCCATGATCTTAGTTGATCCTCATAACAGGTCAGTGTGGGCAAGTATTATTACTCTTATTCTGAAGGTGAGGAAACTGAGGCTCAGAAAGATCAAGTGATTTTCCCAATGTCACTTAGCCAGTTAATGGTGTTAGAACTCTTAATCCTTCCAGACAGGACAAATATCAACACAACTTGTTGCTGTTGTCATTTCAGTTGTGTCCGACTCTTCATGATCCCATTTGGGTTTTTCTTGGCAAAGACACTGGAGTAGTTTGCCATTTCCTTCTCCAGCTCATTTCACAGATGAGGAAACTGAGGACAAACAAGGTTCAGTGCCTTGCCAGGGTAACACAGCTAGCAAAAATCTGAGGCTGGATTTGAACTCAGGAAGATGAATCTTCTATGCAATATGGCACCACTACACTGCTCCTTCATTGCACCTTACTGGCTCCCTAAATGATCTTAGATAGACAAGAAGAGAAACATCCTAAATGCACAGAGTCTCTGGCTGGGACACTGAATTTCTGTTGTAAAATTCATTCATATGTTGCCATCCACCCCCTTCTCCGTTCCTTCTATAGCAAAATTGGTGTTTTTAATCCTCTTCTTTTAAAAAAAATGCCCAAAGCAACTCATCCCATTAAATTACATCCAGGTTCTGATTGTCTCATTTGCAGCTTATTAATGTGTTCAAGTCCTAGGTCTGGCTGCAATCACCTCACAGATCTTCAGTGGGTAGAGCTCCTGATAGCCATCTTATTCTTAGCTTCCCTTGAGAGTCTTGATTTTCTCCTCAAAGACTTTGAAGTAGTAGGAACTACATTAAGTCTGGGGGTGGGGGAAAGTGTCAGCCCTTGAATTCAGTCTTCCCAATGGGGAAAGCATCAGCTGTCACACAGAACAATGAGAGAGAGACAGACAGACAGAGACAAAGAGACAGAGACAGAGAGACAGAGATGGAGAGAGACAGAGAGAGGCAAAGACACAGAGACAGAGACACAGAAACAGAGAGAGATGGAGAGAGAGGCAGAGAGGGAAAGAGAGAAAGAGAGAGAGACAGAGACAGAGAGAGAGACAGAGAGACAGAGAGGGAGACAGAGAGGGAGAGAGAGGGGGAGAGAGACAGAGAGACAGAGAGAGATCAACTATTTCCAGCCTCTGAATTAGACCACAGGAAAGCTGGAAGAGATCATTTCCCTTTATCTCCCAGCAAACACAAATCCCTCCTTTCCCTGAGGGATTTCAAGGCCCACAGTCAGAGAATCACAGAATCTGGTTTCCTTGTCTTATTTCAGGATGGGGCTCAACAGCACTTTTTGTGACTGTGGAGAATTGGAAATAAAGGAGACGCCCATTGGTTGGGGAATGGATAAACACATTGTGGTACTTGCATGTAATGGAATATGACTGTGCTGGAAGAAATGATGAATATGACGAATACAGAGAAACATGGAAAGACTTACGTGAACGGATACAGAATGAAGTAATCAGGGGTGAGAATGCAATATACAAAATGATGAAAATGAGGTCAATGGAGTGAACAAGCAAAGAAAACCAAAACAATGTTGCAATATTACAAAGAACAAACAAGTCTAGGTCAAAAGAAGAGTCATGAGAAGACCCTTCCCACCCCAGCCCTTCGTAGATGTGAGAAGTACACAGATATACTTAGGTTGTGTACTTCAAATATTTTCATGTGTTAATTATTGTTTATGTATTATTGTTTAATGTATTTTTATGTCTTATTTATTTTTGTTTTATGTATTAATTGTACTGATCTTTTTCTTCTTCCTCTTTTTTGTCTTTAAAAATATCATTTGTCATATGGGATGACTCCGAGGAGGAGAGGGATACTTGAGGGAATTATGGATGTTAAAGAAAAAGGATATGAATGGAAACTTATTTTAAAAAAGACTCAACTCAGGGGCAGCTGGGTGGCTCAGTGGATAGAGAACCAGGATTGGAATTGGGAGGACCTGAGTTCAAATTTAACTTCAGGTATTTCCTAGTTGTTTGGCCCTGGGCAAGTCACCTACCCCCCTCCCCCCCCCCCCCCCCCCCCCCCCCCCATTGCCTAGCTCTTACTGCTCTAATGCCTTAGAACCAATTTAAGACGGAAGGTAAAGGTTTTTTTGTTTTGTTTTGTTTTGTTTTTTCTTAAAGACTCAGCCCCAATGTACCTTCTGTAGGAGGCTTACTCTGTTCCTTTTGGAGTGGCTGGCTCCTTCTATTTTTGAGGTCTAGATGTTGTCTCTACCCAGCTATTTGCACATTATCTCCTCCATTAGAAGGTGGATGCCTTGAGGGTAAGGTCTATATTTTCCTTTTCTTTGAATTCTCCAGGTTTAGCATAGCCACATAGTAAGTTCTCTATTTAAAAAACAACAACACAACAACAAACCCTTATCTTAAGCCTTAGAATTAGTACTAAATCTCAATTCCAAGGCAGAAGAGAAGTAAGGGCCTGGCAGTTGGGGTTAAGTGACTTGCTCAGGGTCACACGGCTAGGAAGTGTCAGATTTGAACCCAGGATTTCTCTTCTGCAGGTCTGGCTCTCTATCCATTGAGCCACCTAGCTGCCCTTCACATAGTCAAACCTTAATAAATATTTGTCAACTGACTGACTGACTAATCTTGGAGGTTATCTTATCCAACTCAAATCGGAACAGGAAATCTGTCTATAACCTTTCCTAGAAGTGAGCTTTCTAATCTTTTCTTTAAGGCTTTTAGTGATGGAGGAATTCATTATCTCCCAAGGCAGTGCATGCCATTTTTGGATAGCTCTCATTGTTAGGAAGTAGTTCCTGAGATCAAACTTAAATATATCAATCCATAAACTTGGGCCAGGCTCTGTGCTATGGGCAGGAGATGCAAAAAAAAGCAAAAGGCAGTCTCTGTCCCCAAGGAGCATACAATCTAATGGGAGAAACAACCTGCTAATATGTAAAACAAGCCACATATAGGATAAATAGGAAATAATTTAACAGGGGAGGCCCCAGAATTAAGAGGGGTTGGGAAGGGCTTCCTGTAGAAGGTGGGTTTTTAGGGGACAGCTGGGTAGCTCAGGGGATTAAGAGCCAGACCTAGAGATGAGAGGTCCTAGGTTCAAATGTGGCCTCAGATACTTCCTAGCTGTGTGACCCTGGGCAAGTCACTTGACCCCCATTGCCTAGCCCTTACCACTCTTCTGCCTTGAAGCCAATACACAGTATCGACTCCAAGATGGAAGGTAAGGCTTTAAAAAAAAAATTAAAAAAGAAGGTGGGTTTTTAGTTGGGACTTAAAGGAAGCCTGGGAGGTCAGTTGTCAGAGTGGAGGAGGGAGAGAATTCCCGGCATGGGGAATAGCCAGAGAGAATGTTTAGAGCCAAGACATGGAATGTCTTGTTTCGGGGACAGCCAGGAGGCCAGAATCCCTGGGCTGAAGAGTATATTTTGGGGAGTAAGGTGTAGGAAAGCTGGGCAAATCACTTAACTCTTATTGTCTAGCCTTTGCTGTACTTTTGTCTTAGACTTAATACTAATAAAGTAAGTAGGAGAAGGAAAGAAGGAGGAGAAGGAGGAAAAGAAGGAAGAGGAGGAAGAGAGGAAGAAGGAAGGAGGAGGAGGAGAAAAAGGAAGAAGAAGAAGAAGAAGAAGAAGAAGAAGAAGAAGAAGAAGAAGAAGAAGAAGAAGAAGAAGAAGAAGAAGAAGAAGAAGAAGAAGAAGAAGAAGAAGAAGAAGAAGAAGAAAGAGAAGAAGGAGAAGAAGAAGAAGAAGAAGAAGAAGAAGAAGAAGAAGAAGAGGAGGAGGAGGAGGAGGAGGAGGAGGAGGGGAAGAAGGAAGGAGGTGGTGGTGGTGGTGGTAGGAAGATGCTAGATTATGAAGTGCTTTGAATGCCAACCAATATTTTGTATTTGCTCTTGGGCAATAGGCAGCCACTGGAGTTTAATGAGTAGGGGTGATCATACATACATTTTAGGAAACTGACTTTAGTGACTGAATGGAGGATGCAATGGAGATGGAGAGAGACTTGAGGCAGTCCAACGCACCAGTAAGTTACTTCAGTAGTCTAGGTATGAACTGCTGAGAACCTGCACCAGAAGAGGAGAGAAGGGGATATATTTGAGAGATTTCGCTAAGGTAAAAGATGAAACCAGCTGATCTCCGTAGCACTTAGGAAGAGGGAGTGAGAGAGAGTGAGGAGTCCAGGAGGTCTCCTCAGTCAGGAAACTTTACTGGAAGGATGGATGGTGTTGCCATCTTCAGTAATAGTGAAGGAGTGTGTGTTGGGGTAAGTATATATTAGAGGGAAAGAGAAAGAATTCTGTTTTGGACATAGTGAGTTTAAGATGTCTACTTTGAGCATCCAGTTTGAGATGTCTGAAATTGAGGTGTCCACTTGGAGATATGGGATTGGAGGTCAGCAGAGAGGCTGAGGCAGGAAGAAGATTTCAGAGTCAGAAGCATAGAGATAGTAATTAAATCCACAAGAGCTGATGAAATCACTGAGTGAAATAGTATAGAAGGAGAAGAGAAAAGGCCACCTACTATTAGAGGGCATGATCTGGAAGAGGATCCAGCCAAGGAGGCCCAGAAGGAGTGGTCAGATAAGTAGGAGGAGGACCAGGGAGTGGCATCCTGAAAACCTAATGAAAAGAGAATACCAAGAATATCAATCAAAAGCATATCAAGAGAAGAGAGTGATCAACTGTATCAAAGACCACAGGGAGGTCAACATGAATCCCGAGTATTGAGCAAAGGCCATTGCATCGAACAAATAAAGAGATTCTTGGTAACTCTGGAGAGAGCAGTCTTAGTGGAAGGATAAGGATAAGCCAAATTATAAGGAGCTAAGTAAAGAGTGAGAGGAGAGAGGGTGGAGGCACCTATTGTGGTTGGCCTTTTTGAGGAATTTAGCTCCAAGGGGCAGAAGAGACAGCTATGATGGTCTGCTGGGTTAGAAAGATCAAGCGGGGTTTTTTCCCCCTAGCATGAGAGAGACATGGGCAGGTAGGAAATGAGCCAGTAGAGAGGGAGAGACTGAAAATAAGTGAAAGACTGAGGATGACAGAGAGACAATCTGTTGGAGAAGGGAAGGAACGTGTAAAAAGGTCCTAGGTAAGGACTAAGGCCACTTCCCAAGGATAAAGGAGGAGAGAGTGGCAGAAGGCCCCTAAGAGATGGGAGATGAGGAAGAAGAGAGAAGGAGCTCACAGCAAATGGCCTCGATTTTTTCTGTACTATATGAGGCAAAGTTCCCAGCTGAGAGAATGGGGGGAAGGGGAAGCCATGAAAGGTTTGAGGAGGGATAAAAAGGTTGGGAAGAGCAGTTGTGGAGAGTGGGATGGTGAGTTGATAAGGGAGTTATATAGTAGAATTGCCTAGCAGCAGTGAGGACCCGGGTGAGGTGGTATAACATAAATTTGTAGTGGATCCAGTCAGAATGATTATGTGGTTTTCTCTACTTTCATCAGCAGCCTGTATGGGCTCAAAAGCAACAAATAGTGGGACTAATTCCTACAACTTCTTGTTATTCCTAGTTCAGTCCTCTGGGCCCAAGGGGAGCAAGTCTAATCTTTTTTCCTTCAAATGCTGTAATGATGATAATGACACTAGTAATAGCTAACATTTCCATATTGCCTTAAGGTTTATAAAATACTTTAAAAATATGATCTCATTGATCTTCACAACTCTGCAAGGCAGATGCTATTCTTATCCCCATTTTACAGATAAGGAAATTGAGGCAACCAATAATGAAGTGACTTGTCCAGGATCACTTATTAAGTAACTGAATCTGAATTTGAACCCAGGTATCCCTGCTCCCTCAAGCAACAATATTCCTTTTATTCCTTTCCCCCTTAAGACTTTTTTTCCCTCGAGGCTAAAAATCTTTAGTTCCTTTATCTAATACTTCTGTGGCCTGATCTTGAAGCCTTTCTGCTTCTTGGTTGTCCTGCTCTGACTATGAATCATGAAGGCCCTCATTTATTTATTTAAAACCTTTACCTTCCATTGTAGAATGAACACTGCCTGTTGATTCCAAGGCAGAAGAGTGGTAAGGGCTAGGCAAGGGGGACGAAGTGACTTGCCCAGGGTCACACAGCTAGGAAGTGTCTGAGGACAAATTTGAACTGAGGACTTCCCATCTCTAAGCCTAATGCTCAATCCACTGAGCCACTTAGCTGCTTCCTCCCATATTTATTAATGGCGCTGGACCAGGAAAAAGGCACAATTCAGCATAACTCCCTCCCCACCGCCAAGCAAGGGGGTGAGGAGCAGAAAATTCTTTTGCCGAAAGCCCTATCTTAGCAATGGGTCTCTTACCTTAATATTTGTGTCTCTGCTGTACAAAATTCCGAATGTTAAAGTTTATGAGAACCAAACAGGCTTTGCTCCACTGTGACTGTAGATTTTGCTGGTAAAATTGATAATCCCACCTGGGAGAAATTTTTTTTTCCTTTAATATATTGTGTGAATTGCTATCTGCGCTGAGAGTTGAGGACGGCAATTTAAATTCTTTGTAGGGCTCCGAGCTGCACAGTTGTATTTTAAATTAAACCTCTTGATGTTATCTGTTTCCCCAAAACATATTTTAACTCATATTCGGTGTGCCCACATCTCCTCCTGTTTTCTACCTCAAGGACTTGCAGCCCTTGCTGAACTTCCAACCCAAATAGTTAGGGATGGAGACTGGGGTGGGTAAAAGAGGGGAAGGACATATTTCTTTGGTCCAGGAAATAGAAGGAGGATCTCAACTGGAGATATACCTAAGGTAGGGCAATTAGTACTTTGCCCTAGGGTGCTAAATTTAGAAGGTTTAACAGCATTTGAAGGCTTCCAGCAATGGAGAAACAACTGTGTTTTGCATCTAGTTTAGAGAGTATAAGAAAAATGAGAATCTACTAAAAGGCAGGTGGAGGTGAATTCTTCTTCCCCTCAACTCAGGGCTTGCTTCTAGATCTGAGTTCAAATACGGTAACAGGGTGATCTTAGTCAAATTAGTCAGTAAATAAACATTTATCAAACACCTACCATGTACCAGGCATTGTGCTAAGTGCTGGGGATACAGAAAAAGGCCAAAAGATAGTCCCCCTGCTCTCAAGGAACTCATAGTTCAATGTGGGGAGGGGATGTACAAATAAGATAGACAAGACGGACTGGAGATAATTAATGGAGGGAAAGCACTAGAATAAAGGGAGATTATGTAAACCACTTAATCTCTATTAGGCTCAGTTTCTTCATCTGTAAAATGGAGATCATACTAGTATTTCCTTCATAGGATTGTTGTAAGCATCAAATGAGATAACATGGAATATATATGAGAAGCATCAGTTTAAAGCATCATGTAAAGTGCTAGGTAAATGCTAACAATGACTATTATAATTTAAAAGTATTTATTATGCACCTGCTAGCACTGAAAATACACAAAGAAAAGTCATAAATCCCTGCTCTCCAGGAGCTTACATTCCTTTTTATTTTTTAACCCTTACCTTCTGTCTTGGAATCAATACTGTGTTCCAAGGCAGAAGAGTGGTACGGGCTAGGCAATGGGGGTTAAGTGACTTGCCCAGGGTCACAGAACCAGAAAGTGTCTGAAGTCAGATTTGAACCTAGGTCTTCCTGACACCACCTCCCCACTCCCCACCCCTGGCTCTCCATCTACTGAGTCACCCAGCTGCCCCCAGGAACTTACAATCTAATGGAGGAGTCAATACCTATGGAAGATTTCAGCTGCACATCAGAAGGAAAACTCCCATGATCCTTAGGGTAAATCAGTAAGGCAGATGGTGATGCCTCTTCTTTAAGGTCATTTCCACAGGTAACATCAGTGCAAACTGCATGGCACAAACTCTGATGATCCCACTCTGGTGAAAGAAGGGAGGTTCATTTTCTCCTCTCTTTTTCAGGGACAATCTTGAGGGGCAGAGTCAGTTATTTTTTAAAAATGTTCTTTCCATTTCCATTGCTATCATCGTTACATACATTATTTTCCTTGTTCTGCTGACTTATCCTGCATCTGTTCATTACATCTTCCTCTTCTTCTGTGTACACCTTATAGTCATTATTTCTTGTACGACACAGAGCTATTCCATCACATTCATGTGTCATTGGGGTGTATGGGGTATTCAGGGAGGGGTAGTATCTCTGGTATGGAGGGCTTGTCGTGCCCTTCTAGGGCAGCTCTCCAGCCTCTGACCCTCACCTGATACCCAGCTCTCACTGGTGGCTCCCAGTAGCTGTTAGCATGCGGCAGCGGCCACACCCCAGGCAATGGCTTCAACAGGCCAGCCAAACCTTGTGAGGGTAGCCATCGGGTCGTAGTCAACCCCTGGTGAACTAGGGCTTTGCTCACCCAGCATGTGAAGACTGCTTTGGCTGAACAGATGGAAGAAACCAATAAGAAGGTTCAACGGCTGAGAGGGCGACACAGCAAAGCACTGTGGAGTGCTTAGGGCATGCTGGAGCACAAAAGACAACACGGCCATCCAATGCAGCTGAGGAAGTCTCCAGGTGTAATGATTTTTCATGCCACTGGACCCAGGCTTCCAATGCTGAGAGAGTGGGACTGTCTGTGCATCAACTTTTCCACTTAAATCTCCTTCACACACAAGTGTTTTTGTGCACACTCATCTATCATAGATGAAAACGCACAAAGACAATCGTCATCCTTGGCTACCAAGAGACTACTACTAATGTGTCATAATTTACTTAGCTATTACCCAAACAGATGGACATCTGTCTGGGTTTCTAGTTCTTTGTTCCCACAAAATATGCATTATGAATATCTTGGTACAAATGAAACATTACTTTCTGTCTGTGACCTCTCAGGAGAGATGCTTAGAAAGGACAGGAACATTTTAGTCATTTTCCTTAGCAGAATCCCAATTTAAAGTCCTACCATCCATGTGTTAGTTTGTCCCTCTTTTCTGTACTCCTCCAACACTGACTATTTTAATTTTTATTTTTTAAAAATATTTTTCCATGTTTCCATGATTTATTTTCTTTCCCTCACCCCTTCCAGAGCCAATAAGCAATTCCACTGGGTTGTACAAATGTTATCATATTTTCATTTTTTGTCCTATGAATAGCTTTGAGTTTGAGGAACTATTTTTATTTTTTACATTTCATTTATTTAATTAATTAATTTAGAATATTTTCCCACAGTTACATGATTCATATTCTTTCCCTTCCCTTGTCCCATCCCCAATGCACAATTCTACTGGGTTTTACATGTGTCATTGATCAAGACCTATTTCCATATTATTACTATTTGCACTAGGATGTTCATTTGGAGTCTACATCCCCAACCATATCCCCCTCGACCCATGTGATCAAGCAGTTGTTTTTCTTCTGTGTTTTCTGCTCCCACAGTTCTTTCTCTGGATGTGGATAGCATCTTTCTCATACGTCCCTCAGAATTGTCCTGGATCATTGCATTGCTACTAGTGAAGTCTATTACATTTGATTGTGCCACAGTGTATCCGTCTCTGTGTACAATGTTTTCCTGGTTCTGCTCCTTTTACTCTGCATCACTTCCTGGAGGTCCTTCCAGTTCACATAGAATCCCTCCAGTTCATCATTTCTTACAGCACAATAGTATCCCATCACCAACTGAAACCACAATTTGTTCAACCATTCCCCAATTGAAGGGCATCCCCTCATTTTCCTATTTTTTGCCACCACAAAGAACGTGGCTATAAATATTTTTGTACAAGTCTTTTCTCCTATTATCTTTTGGGAGTACAAACTCAGTAGTGGTATGGTTGGATCAAAGGGCAGGAAGTCTTTTAAAGACCTTTGGGCACAGAGGAACTATTTTTAATATAAAAATTTTAAGGCTGCCCAAGGGCAATTAGGCCATAGCTAAGATAAAGTGTTGGGCCTAGAGTCAGAAAGATTCATCTTCTTGAGTTCAAATCTAGCCCCAGATACTTAGTAGCTATGTGACCCTGGACAAGCCACTTGACCATATTTGCCTCTGTTTCCTCATATGTCAAATGAACTGAAGAAGGAAATGGCAAACTGTTCCAGTATCTCTACCAAGAAAACTCCAAATGGGATCAAGAAGAGTTGAACATGACTGAAAATGCCTGAACAACAACCATGTGATAGTTATTGAATTGATGGTATCCACTGATTGACAACATGAGTTGGGGGTAGAGAGGGTCAATAAGTAAGAGAATTATTCTCTATGGTTTCAGAGGGCAGAATTAGGAACCATGAGTGGAATTTTAAAAGATTTCAGCTCATTCTAAGGAAGGGCTTTCTAACTATAGATGTCCAACAATGGAATGAATGTCTACCCAAGTATAGAACCTGTGAGGAAATGAGCTCCCCATGACCAGAGGTATGCAGAAGGTGGATCATAGGGTTACAAATCTGGAGCTAGCAGGGACCTTACAAATCAACAGTTCCACCTCTGGTGCTCTCTATATCCTCTCAATGACTAAGTGGTCAGAGATGTCACAGGGAGAATTCAAGCCTTGGGCAGATGATTGCACTGAATGGCCTCTGAGGTCCCTCTCGGGTCTAAGAATCCATGAGTCTTCCATCAGCCTAGTGTTAACAATGAGCTGTCCTGCCATGAGCTGCTTTACTATAGCTGCTGAGCTCGCATGAGGTACAAAGAACCCATTGAGCACTGACAAAACCATCACCTGTTGACATGGCAACGAAGCCTCCTTTTTTTTTTTATCGAAATAAATACCTTGCTCATTCAGGCAGCATTCTACGCAATTCCACCAGAGCGAAGGCTGAGCCCAAGGGCTGTGTGGGAAGTCTATGAAAGATGCCCCAATGCCAACCCAGGGAAAGATGAGGCGTAGATATGGGCCGATGTCAATGGGAATCATCAACGTTCGCTCCTCTGCCTGCAGAAAAGTGATATCTCTTTCTTATGCCTGTCAGAAGCAGTGACTAGACCTCAGTGGAAGAGACTCTGAGGGAGGGGAGGAGAAGAGAAGATCAGCGAAAGATACCTCAGTGCTTTTGTTATTAGGCATCTACTGTGTGGTTTGGTGGAAAGAGGGTAGTTAAGGTGGGACCATAGTGGATAGAGAGCTGGACCTAGAGCCCAGGAGACTCATCTTCCAGCCTTCCACACATACTAGCTGTGTGACCCTGGGCAAGTCATTTAACTTATTATTATTTTTATTTTTCCTTTAGAATATTTTTTCCATGGTTACATGATTCATGATTCACCCTCTCCCCACTCTTTCCTCCTCCCTCCCAAAGCTGACAAGCAGTTCCACTGAGTTATACATGTATTAGCACTCAAAAACCATTTCCATGTTTTTCATATCTACAGTAGAGCAATCTTTGAACATCGAAACCCCAATCATATCACTATTGCACTATGTGAACGATCACACATTTTTCTAATGCATCACTTAACTTCTGTTTGCCTTAATTTACTGGAGAAAGAAATGGGAAGAAAATCCCAAATGGGATCACGAAGAGTTGAACATGACTGAAAAATGACTGAACAACAACAAAATAATGTAAAGAGCAATGGATTTGGAATTAAAGGACTGAGGTTTGAATCTTGGTTGTGCCACTTCTAGTCATGTCACCTTTACTAAGTCAGGGGTCTCAGTTTCCTCCTCTAAAAATGAGTGAATGGGTTTAGAAAATCCCAAGATTTAAGGACCCATCCACAATATCTAGTGCAGAGGATTTGTCAATGACTCTCTTTTCCCTTTAGGCAAAAGGCAAAAAGAAGACCAAAGACTTCCTCTAGCTCTAACATCCAGGCATTGTTTTCAGTGCCTTCCGTTGGATCTTTCCTCATAAGACCATTGGTCTAGATCTGGAAGAGGCCTCAAGGGCCAGCTAGTCCAATTTTCTCATTTTACAGAATGGGAAACCAAGGTCCAGATACCTAGTGATTTTTACAAGGTCACACAGATAGGAAACATCAGGGACAGGATTTGAACCCAAGTTCAAAGAACAAATGTCCTTTCTGCTGTACTATCTGCTGTCATCTCAGAGCCACTGATACTCTGTCATTTTCTCAATGTACTTGTTGTCCATCCTCTGTTATTTTCTTTGCTGTTAGTGTCATTGTTCAGTCATTTTCTAGTTATGTCCAACTCTTTGTGACCCCATTTGGGGTTTTCTTTGCTGAGATACTGGAGTGTTTTTTTTTTTTTAATTGGAGTGTTTTTCCAATTCCTTCCCCACATCATTTTATACAGGAGGAAACTGAGGCAAAAGGGGTTAAGGGACCTTCCCAGGGTCACACAACTAGTAAGTGTCCAAGGACAGATTTGAAATTAAGATGAGTCTTTCTGACTCCAGATCCAGCACTCACCTGCTATTTCTTTGTCTTCCTTCAAGTACGAAAACATTAGGGTTGGAAGAGACACCGGTAATTACACGTGGTGTATGTTTCCTCTTCCCCTTGTCAGTGCCCAAAGTTCAGAAAGAAGACAGTAAGGACTGCAGACAAAGCCCTTGATTGTGGATGGATATCACCAAGGAGGACCTGCCAAGTTAGAGCATGTCCAGAGAAAGGGACCCAGGATGACTAGGGCCCTTGAAACCATGGCGGGACCACGGAGGCCATCCATGAGAGTACCTTCTTCTCCTCCACTCTGTCCCTCGGATCACTTCAGCCTCACCCCTCGTCCCTCTCCTTTCCTCTAGTCTCAGAAGAAGGGATGCTCCTTCTGCCTCTCTTTATGCCCTTAATTCCATGGTCTTCTGTCTCCTTTGGGTGGTTGTTCTTCAGCTTTCTCCTCCCATATAGACCTTTGCCAAGGAGGTTCTGTAGTTTTTTCCCTCCTAGTGTGCGGTGTGAGTCAGGGCAGACAATGCTCTTAATTATCTGCAGTCAAACAATCAATGCCCCAACAAACATTTATTAAGCAACTCCTATGTTTCAGACAACTAGGGCGGATAGGTGACACTATAGCGTATAGAGCATCAGACCTGGAGTCAGGAAGACTCATCTTCCTAAGTTCAAATCCATCCTCGGACACTTACAAGCTGTGGGACCCCGGGCAAGTCACTTAACCCTCTTTGCCTCAGTTTCTCCATCTGTCAAATGAGCTAGAGAAGGAAATGGTGAACCACTCTAGAATCTCTACCAGAAAAACCCCGGATGGGCTCATGAAAGGTCAGATATGACTGAAAAATGACTAAACACCAAAATATTCCCAACAATAAGAACTAGCAGTTCCTGCCCTCAAAGAACTTACATTCTGTGGAGGTAAACAACATATAGATATATAATTTATATAGAATATAATCAGTATCCCATTTCTATGAAACTAAACACAATGATTAAGTCTGATCATATGTGCAACTGCTGGAGTATTTTATTAATTGCCTACTGTATACCAGACATGGTGCTAGGCAAAGGCAAAACAAAGAAAAAAGCCAAATGGCCCCCTGCCTTCAGGGAGTTTACTTCTACTGGGTGGAGGTGGGGACAGCAGATGTGAAGATAAGAAAATACTCATGCAGCAGAAGTAGGCTATAAATCAGCCTCCAAGCCCAATGTTTTTCCTACCATACCGAGCTGCCTTTCCAACATGAAATGTGGCCTTTTAGAAAACCTGGCTTCCATCTGAGAATTGGCTGGGAAAGAGGAGAATAAGAGACTGGAGGCTGGCGAAGCAAAGTTAATTAATGTTTTCAACCATCCTGCCTCTGGCCTTGGCTCTCTTGCCACCATTTACTCTGCATCCTGTATATATTAAATTCTATTTCTCTTATGGCTATTGTGAAATAATTCTCTGGAAACAGTTTGTATTCATCGTACCAAAAGGAGGAATCCTGACATAGCATGACCTTGAGTTTAGAGAAAAGAGAAGCAAGAATTTCTTGCTTCCTTCTGCTGTGGGAAAGCGATTCCTTGGCCAACATAGAGCTGAGTCTTTAGTGGAAGTTGAGGCGCTGCCCCAGTACCAGCCTGATGGACCAGTCTTGGCATGTAATTAATGGACCTTTGACTCCCTGGTTACATTAACATTTTTTTAAACCTTTACCTTCTGTCTTAGAATGGATACAAGTATTAGTGCTAAGGCAGAAGAGCAGTAAGGACTAGGCAATGGAGGTTAAGTGACTTGCCCAGGGTCACACAGCTAGGCAGTGTCTGAGACTAGATTTGAATCCTGGACCTCCGATCTCCACACCTGGCACTCTATCCACTGAACCTCCCAGGAGCTCTTACATGAATATTTGAATGTAAGCCCCAAAAAGATGACTGAAGATGACACTAGAGGGTCCAAGGAAATGGAAATACTTGAAGGCAGGGGACAAATTTCTTCTTTGTATTTTTGTCTGTGGAACTTACCACAGTGCTTGGCATGCACTGTACTAGGGGCTTAATGAGTGTTTATTGGGTTGGATTGGATTGAACTTTGGGACTTCAGTTTGCCCCAGGAAAGAAAATCAGGCCCTGAAACCTAGCCCAGTTTTAAACATCTTAACCTAATTACAAAAAGAAAAGTCATCAGGGTCTCTAGGAACATTGCTGCTTAAGATGGCAGCCCAAATGATTCAGTTCCAATCTACACTTTTAATAAGTACCGACTCTGTCCAAGGTCCTGTCCTATACACTGGGGATACAAAGACAAGTCTGGATGATGGTCCCTCCCTTCTAGGAGTTCTCAATCTATAATCATAATGTCTTTTCCTTTGGCTTTAATAATCCTTTTTTGTTGTTGTTTCTGGAAACGCTTACCTTCCGACTTAGAATTGATACTGGTTATTGGTCCCAAGGCAGAACCTTGGAGCTGTGACGGCCAAGCTATAAGTGACTTTCCCAGGGTCACACAGCTAGGAAGTGCCTGAGGTTGGATTGAACCCAAGATCTTCCTCCAGGACTGGCTCTCACACCACTGAGTCACCTAGCTGCCCCAATTAAAAAAAAATAATCCTTACCTTTCATCTTAGAATCAATACTGTGTATTGGTTCCAAGGCAGAAGAGTGGTAAAGGCTAGGCAATGGGGGTTAAGTGACTTGCCCAGGGTCACACATCTGGGAAGTTCCTGAGGCCAGATTTGAACCCAGGACCTCCCATCTCTAGGCCTGGCTTTTAATCCCCTGAGCCACCCAGCTGCCCCCACCTTTTAAATAATTTTAATGCAGCAGAGTGCCAATAATAAGAAAGAGTAATCAAATAAGAAAAAAGTAAGATGTTAATGCTTCACAGATGTGGGATTCAATCAACCACCACCGATGCAGGTTGTAGCCCCTTGCCACTTTGGTAGACTGTTTTATAAGCTGCAGTAGTCAAAAGAATATTCTATTCCCCAGTGACTAGCATTCTGCTGACGAGCCTCCTGGCGGTTGGTGAGGCTAGTTCTCTGAGAATGGGCACACAGCTTCTCTTCGGCTGTGCCTGGGAGCCTTTCCAGCTGGATTGGACTTGCCAGAGTATGGACTCCACTAGCCTAGTCTTGGGGAGGCCAGGGTCATTACGGTGCTGTGATGAGGCATCAGAGGAGAGCTTTAGTGGGGGGATGAGAATATTACACAGTAAGAATATTTCCTTTTCTGCCATCACAGACCACTTGAAATGTTCTCATTTATTTATTTGCACTGGGATGGTTAGCTGGAAAGAAATGCACCAAGTAGTTTCTCTGCTGTAGATGGAACAACAGATTTTAAGTGATACCAAATCCCTTTAAGAGCAATCACTCAACAAGTATTTATTTATTAAGAGCTTTCGATGTGCTGGGCACTGTGCTAAGTATTGTGGATATCAAGGAGGAGCAGTGAATGCCTGCTCTCAAGGAACTTCCATTCTTGGGTGAAATATATACATGAAACCAACTAGATAGAAAGTACATACAGAGTAGATGGGGGGAAGATGTTTCTTGGAGGAGAAAGCATTGAAGCACCTGAGGTTAGACCTAGAAGGGACCTTTGAAGTCCTCTAGTCCAAGCTCTGGAAGGCAGCTAGGTGGTGCAGCGGATAGACAATTTGACCTGGAGTCAGGGAGACTCTTCTTCCTGCATTCAAATCTGGCCTCAGACACTAGCTGATTGATCCTGGGCAAGTCACTTAACTCTGTTTGCCTCAGTTTCCTCATCTGCCAAATGAGCTGAAGAAGGAAATAGAAAATCACTCCAGTTTCTTTGCTAAGAAAACCCCAAATAGGGTCATGAAAAGATTGCCAGCAACAAAAGTCCAAGTTTTCTTTTTACATGCAAGGAAATTGGCTCAGTGGTTAGGCCACCAAAGTTGAAGGTATGAAGAACTGAGTCCAAATCTGTGTGATCCTAGGCAAGTCATTTCATCTGTTTGCCTCAGTTTCCTCATCTGTAAAATGGGGATGATGATGATGATGATAATATTAATAATAATAATAGCACTAACATTGAAGGGTTGTTTAAAGGATCAACTGGGATAATATTTTAAAGAGCTATGCACAGGTACTCTCTAATGTTAGCTATTATTTTACACATAGGGGTTCTTAATCTGGGGTTTATGAACTTATTTTTTAAAAACCTTGATAACCATTTTCATATAATTGGTTTCCTTCACAATCCTATACATTCTACTTTATGCATTTAAAAAGTGTCTTCTGAAAAGAGGCTACATCAAATTGCCCATGACACAAGAAAAGATAAATAATCCCTGATATAAAAGGCAGTATTTGCCAGAATTTTGAAGGAGGCCAAGGATTCTGAGAAATGAAGATGAAGAGAGAGAACATTCCAGGCATGGGGGACAGCCTGGGCAAAAGGACAGAGACAGGAAGTGGAGAGTGAGGAACAGCAAGTAGGCTGGTAAGGCTGAGGTAATGAATGCATCCAGAGAAGCAATGTGCTCAGAAGACTGGAAGGAGAAGGATGAGCCAGTGTGGGAAGGCTTTTATTAAAAATAAATTTTTATTGCTATCTTTAATTTTTATATCACTTTCATTTCCCCAATATATGACTCAGGCTTTTCTCTTCCTCTCAGAGTGCAAGTTCATATAACAAAAAAAATAAATTAGTTCAGCAAAACTAAGCAACATTTTAGGGGAAAAATCTGGCAATATATCCAGGATTACATACCCATAGTCCCCTACCTGCACGAAAAGTGGCAGGGAATGGCAGGGAAGAATTTGAAATGCCAAATAATAAGCAACCACTAGAATTAACTGCTGTTCTGGAATTAACTAGATGGCCCAGAGACATAGTGATCTCAATATATCCAAAATAGAATTTACTGTCTTTCCTCTCAAACCCAACTTTTTATCAAAGACATTACCATTCTTCAGTCTCTCAGGTTTATGATCTCAGCATCTTCCTGAACTCCTCCCTCTCCTTCCATCATCTGCCAAATCTCCCCATTTTTACTGCCATGACTAATTTCGCTTTTCTTTCTTTCTCTCTACTCACACAGTCATCATCATGGTTCAGAACTGTGTCACCTCTCACTTTAATTACTGAATCAGCTTCTAAAGGGACTTCTTTCCTTAAGTCTCCCTGTGGTCCATTCCCCCAACAGCTGCTTATTGATCTTCCTTAAAGCAAGCACCTAACTGGCTGTATGACTGCACTACTCAATAAATTTCACTGGCTCCCTTTTACCTAATGTGTAAGCTCTGTTTAGCTTTAAAAATCCTTCACAACCTAGTGTTTAACTTCTCCTTCCTTCCAGCCTCATCATGAGTTTCTCTCTTTCCAGACTCTATAATTTAAGCAAACAGGTTTTCTTTCTATTCCTCATACATGGTACTCCATTTCCCTTCTTTGAGCCTGTTCATCATTGGTTCTTCATGCCTGGAATTCTGCCCTGTGTATTACCTCTGCCTCCTAGAGTCCATCTCTTCCTTTAAGACAGCTTCAGTGCCATCTTCCATGTGACATTTTTTTTTGATCCTCTCAGCTCCTAGTGCCCTTCCTTACATGCTGCCTTATCTGAAAATATCTTGTATTTATTATATTTAAATTGATTCTATATGCAGAGAGATGACAGATCACTAACTTACTAGGCAGATAGATAATCTGGATGGCACTTGGAAATTAAATTAGGATAGTGACTAGATAGATAGCTGGATACCAAAGATAGACAGACAGACAGATAGATGGATAGATGGATGGCTGGATGGATGGAGAGATAGATAGATAGATAGATAGATAGATAGATAGATAGATAGATAGATAGATAGATAGATAGATAGACAGATGGATAGATAGATGGATGGATAGATGGATGGATAGAAAGATAGGTAGGTAGGTAGATAGACAGATAGACAGATGGATAGATAGATAGATAGATAGATAGATGGATGGATGGATAGATGGATGGATAGATGAATGGATAGAAAGATAGGTAGGTAGGTAGATAGATAGATAGATAGATAGATAGACAGACAGACAGACAGACAGACAGACAGACAGATAGATAGATCGATAGATAGATAGATAGATGAGAGATTGATAATTAATCTGGAGAACATTCAGAAGATAACTAGGATAGTACTAAGATATAATGATAGATAGATAGTTGGATAAATAGGCAGATAGATAAGGTAGATACTGGTAGATAGCTAGATTTGATGTTTTTCTATTAGAACACAAGCTCCTTGAGAGCAGGGATTGCTTCGTTCTTTCTTTTTATATCCTTAGCAGTTATTGGCACAGGGTCCACCACATAATAGAGACTTAATAACCCCTTGTGGAACAACTGTTTGATTGAATAGGTGGGTGGTTTGGTTGATCTTCGTTAATTATGTGCCTACTTGTGGAGGATCCTGTGCTTGATTGTGGGGTTCTGAAGATGAAAAAGGGACTATCCTTGTCTTCAAGGAATTTACAGCTTAACTGGGGGAGATGGGGCAGGGATATTATACATATCTGCTTGATATGTAGATAGATAGATCATGATAGGGGAAAAGAGAGCCCCAGTCAAAGGGGTCTAGGACATATGATAAGGCAGAGATTACTTTCAGCTGGGAAGGTGGGGGTGAGGGAACAAGAGAAGCCTTCTTAGAGGAAGCAACCCTGGAGTTGAGTCTTAATGGAAGAGAAGAATTTCCCCAGGTGGAGATGAGGAAGAGCATTCTAAGCGTCCCTGAGAAGGTACAAAGAGAGTAGGCTGCAAGGTAATCTTGGGGAACAGCTGGTGGTCTGATCTGTTAGAATGGGCCCTGCCAGCTGCATTGTTTGGGTTTGGTTGCATCATCATCACTGCCCTCTTCAGCACCTCCTCACACACACACACACACACACACACACACACACACACACACACACACACACACACACACACGACACTCAGGTTAAGCTAATCTTAGGAAACTCATCATTATGAGGATTCTTCAGCAGTGAAGCTCACATCTCATTAGTGCCATCAATTGTCTTTTTTCTCCAACTTCTTCCAATGTCTCCCTTTTAAAGAGGGCCAAGAAATTCAGCCAGCTCTTCATTTCACACCAGCTGCACTGCTTGGTTTTAACTCCACTATCAACATATCCCCGTGAAGAGAACCCTCTGCCCCCTTCCCTCCTTTTCAGCTTTCTTTTGTAAATTGCCTTCCCTCATTAAAATTGTGAGCTCCTTGAGGGCAAGGACTGTTTTTTCTTATTTGTATCCCTTGTATTTAGTACAGTGCCAGGCACATGTTTATTATATTGTATTATA
Organism: Monodelphis domestica; assembly: GCF_027887165.1. Taxonomy (NCBI): domain Eukaryota; kingdom Metazoa; phylum Chordata; class Mammalia; order Didelphimorphia; family Didelphidae; genus Monodelphis; species Monodelphis domestica. The sequence goes on along the minus strand of NC_077230.1, from coordinate 381,281,890 downwards.
TTTATCATATCATGTCATATTAATGATATAATATTATATGAATGGGAATAGTAAGAAATTAAGTTAGATTTATCCAACCTACTTTAGTACTTTAGTAGGTTGGAGCCAGATTTTGTTTGTATTTTATCCCATGGGTCAAAGAGAGCCAATGAAGATTTCTGTGCAGATAGCAAGAGAGATTTAGGTTAAAGACTACCACTCTGGGTGTGGCCAAGTATGGAGGCTGTAGAATATAGTGGAAAGCATGTTGGATTTGGGATCAGAGGACCTGGGTTCAAATCCTGTGACTGTGTCCCTATTGTGTGGCTTTTCACCAGTATTTTAACTTCTCTAGGTCCAAGTTCCTTATTACAAAATGAAGGTTGAACTATAGGAACTCTCAGGTCCCTTCTAGCCCTAAACCTAAATGTATCATGACATAATTCAATCTCAAAATTAGAGAAAACATTTGAAATCATCTTAATCAACCTCCCTAACCTCTTTATGAATTGTCTCTACAAAATCCTGTCCAATTGATCATCTAGCCTTGGACATCTTTGACATCTCTAGTGATGGGGAACTCACTACCTACTGTGGCAATAAATTTTATTGCTGGACAATTCTAATGGTTAAATGGGTCTTCCTTATAATGGAAGGAAGAAAATGAAAACACCTGTCATTTGCTAGGCAGTAGGTTAAGCACAGTTTAACATGTTATCCTGTTTGATCGTCCCAACAACCCTGGAATGTGAATGCTATTATTATCTCCATGTTACAGTTGAGGAAACTGAGGCAGACAGAGGAAAAGTGACTTTCCTAAGGTCACATCACTAGTAAGTATTTGAGACTGTATTTAAACTCAGATCTTCCTGACTCCAGATCTAGTGGTCTGTGCACTTTGGAGTTTTCCCTGCCACTTCTCCCCCTTGCTCCTAGCTTTGCCCTCTGGGGTAAAGAGAGACAAAACTTCTCTTTCTTCCCCATGACAGTTCTTCAGATATCTTATGGCAGTGATTAAATGTTTCCAATCAAGAACTTCCTCGCCTTTAAAGACACTAAAATAGGCCCTAGAATTTCCCTTTTGAAAAAGCTTTAAGAAATTAATGGGTGTACAGTTCTCCACCATGCTTTGGATACCATCTTGCCTTGGGAAAGGAGGATAAACTCAATGATCTATTATAGTGTCCCTCTAACTGCAGGATTCTGCTAGACTTTCTATCTCATTTATCAATAGCCAGAATGGAACTGCCTCTTTTTGCTTGCATATTTGGTTCCATTAAAAAGCTAAATGGGTTCTTTTGAAGCCTCAGAATCTAAAACAACTTGAATAAATCATTTCCAAAAGTATAACTAGAAGAGCACAAGCTTTGTGAAGGGCACCTTAGTAAGGGCATTAGAAGATGTGGGTTCAAGTGCTGACTCTGTCATTCACGGTGCTGACCTCAGATAAGTTTTTCTTGACCTAAATTGTCTGATCTGAAAAGTAGGGATAATATAATATCTGCCCTACCAACTTACCTACCTAATGTTGGGTTGGGAAGATCAAAATGAGATAATTGATATAGAACATTATATAAATTAAGCTATTAATATTTTATTGTTACAATGAAGAGGCTGTGTGTGTGTGGCAGAGGTAATCACGGCCCACTTCCCTAACACTCACCTACTTGCTCAGGTTAGGGCAAGTTCCATTGGAATTTAAAGCTGAGCTGGGCTCCCATGGGCCACTTTTGGTGGGCCATGGATGCTTTGCCTCAGCCCTGGAGAACTTGGTGATTTGGGATGTTGCCAGTGGGCTCCCTTGGTCTCTGAGATGGAATGCATGAAAAGAGGACCAGTCTCTCAGCCATCAAGTGACCCATTCAGAATAGCCTAAAACTAGTGATTCTCTTTGTCTCTGTCTTTTTCCATCTGTCCAACCTTGGCAAAGTCTATCTCTTGGTTTCCTTTCCTCTGCTCTCCCCCCAACTCCTGTAACTATGGTGTTTACTCTTTCATTGTAGCAGACCCAAGTGCTACCATTACCAGGTCAGACCCTGAGCTTGGGGTCAGGATGAGCTGAGTTTGAATTCTTCCTTAGATACTAGCTGTGTGGGGGCTGTATGGGGTTTTCAGGGAGGGCTAATGCCTCTTCTATAAGGCCTTACAATGCCCTTTTCAGGACTGGTCATCCACCTTTGGTGTCCATCTTTCACCCAACTCTCACCTGTGGCTTCAAGAAGCTGTAGCATGCACAGGCATCACACTCTGGTAAAACCATCTCAGTAGACAGTGCAAACCAGGTTAAAGCTAACCAACAGGTCTCAAACCCATTAGTGATATGGGCTGGGGTTTATCTCAAGCATATGAAGACTCCCTTGGTGGGATGAATGAATGAGAATACTTTTTTCCAATGTCCCTGAAAATGCTATGGAGTGCTGAGAGCTTGGGTAGACATCAAAAAAGCCAAGATCATCCATTGCATCCCAGGTTACTGCCAGTCCTCCTAACTTCTTGGACTTCAATGACTGGAAGAAAGAGGATGAGTCTGATGACTCTCTGCAGCTCTGTCACACTTAAATCCAATTCATGTGTATTAAGACATTATCCAGTGATGTCACTGGTCCTTTCTGAAATGGAAGAACAAACAATAACAATTAGGTGAATATCTTTAGGCAAGTCATATCACTTCCATTAGTCTCTGTTTCCTCATCTATAAAGTGAGGATGACACAAAGATCAAGAGAAAGATGAAAAGGTAAATAAGAAAGGGAGGGAAAACGGGGGGGAGGGAAATGTTTTTTAATTCAAACTTTCTTCTTTAAGAGCTTCAATAAGATCAAATTATATTAATATATGGGGAAATGTTATTTGTAATTCTCAAAAATTATATTCACTATTGTAGTAATTAGAAGAATCATTCATAGGAAGAGATTGGGGTAATAAGTGCTATAAGATGATATGCAAAAAAAGAAAAAGAGAGGGGGGATTTAAGATGGCACCAAGAGATATTTGAAGAAATAAAACAAATAGGATAATCTTTATCACACAAAGATACACATGGGAAGGGGAGTGGAAGAACACTCTTATATGAAGCAGAAGAAGAGAGTGCTAATAGGTAATACTTAAACCTTACTCTCAGTGAAATCAATTCTGAGAGGGAAGAACATCTAGATCCATTGGGGTATTGAATTATATCTTACCCTACAGGGAAAGTGAGAAGGGAAAACTAAAGGGGGTAGGAGGGCAGGGAGTACAAAAATGGAGGGAAAGAGAGGGGTGAGGGAATTTAACAGACCCTAAAAAAATAAGACGAACAAAAAGGGAGGAGGCAGAAAGGGAAGCATATTAAGGGTAGGGGTTACGGGGACTGATTAAAAGCAAACCACTGGTTTAAAAGAATATAGCAAAAGAAGAAAGGACAGAACTAGGAGAGGATATCAAAATGCTGGGGAATACACAAGTGGCAATCATAACTTTGAATGTTAATGGGATGAACTCACCCGAAAAATGAAAACAAATAGAGTGGATTAGAATCCAAAATCCTACCACATGTTGTCTACAAGAAATACACTTGAGGCAGGTTGACACTCACAAGGTTAGAATTAAAGCTTGGAGCAAAACTTATTGGGCCTCAACTGATAGAAAAAAGGCAGGAGCTGTGATCATGATATCTGACAAAGCCAAAGTAAAAATAGATCTGATTAAAAGGGATAGGGAAGGTAACTACATACTGATAAAAGGCAGTATAGACAATGAGGAAATATTAGTAATCAACATGTATGCACCAAATGGTATAGGATCCAAATTTCTAAAGGAGAAACTAGTGGAGTTGAAGGAGGAAATAGATAGTAAAACTATTCTAGTGGGAGACCTGAACTTACCACTATCAAATTTAGATAAATCAAATAAAAACATAAATAATGAAGGGGTAAGAGCTGTGAATGAAATCTTAGAAAAAATAGAGTTAATAGATATATGGAGAAAAATAAATAGGGACAAAAAGGAATACACCTTCTTTTCAGTAGCACATGGTACATTCACAAAGATTGACCATGTACTAGGGCATAAAAACATGGCAAACAAATGCAGAAAAGCAGAAATAATAAATGCAACCTTTTTCAGATCATAATGCAATAAAAATAATAATCAGTAAGGGTACATGGAGAGCCAAATTAAAAATTAATTGGAAATTAAATAATATGATTCTTCAAAATCAGTTAGAGAACAAATCACAGAAACAACTAATAATTTCATTGAATAAAATGACAATGATGAGACATCCTTTCAAAATCTATGGGATGTGGCCAAAGCAGTACTCAGGGGGAAATTTATATCCTTGAGTTCATATTTTAATGAATTTGGGAGGATAGAGGTCAATGAATTGGAAATGCAAATCAAAAAACTTGAAAGCAAACAAATAAAAAACTCCCAGATGAAAACTAAATTAGAGATCCTAAAAATTAAGGGAGAAATTAATAAAATTGAAAGTGAAAAAACTATTGAACTAATAAATAAGACTAGAAGCTGGTACTTTGAAAAAACAAACAAAACAGACAAAGTACCGGTTAATCTAATAAAAAAAAGGAAAGAAGAAAATCAAATTAATAGTATCATAGATGAAATGGGATACTTCACCTCCAATGAAGAGGAAATTAAGGCAAATATTAAAAACTATTTTGCCCAATTATACGGCAAGAAATATGGTAATCTAGGTGATATGGATGAATATTTACAAATATATAAATTGCCTAGATTAACAGAAGAAGAAATAGAATTCTTAAATAATCCCATATCAGAAAAAGAAATTGAACAAGCCATCAAAGAACTCCCTAAGAAAAAATTCCCAAGGCCTGATGGATTCACAAATGAATTCTAACAAACATTCAAAGAACAACTAATCCCAATATTATACAAGCTATTTGACATAATAAGCAAAGAAGGAGTGCCACCAAATTCCTTTTATGACACAAATATGGTACTGATTTCAAAGTCAGGCAGGTAAAAAACAGAGAAAGAAAACTATAGACCAATCTCCTTAATGAACATAGATGCAAAAATCTTAAATAGAATACTAGCAAAAAGACTCCAGCAAGTCATCATGAGGGTTATTCACTATGATAAGGTGGGATTTATACCAGGAATGCAAGGATTGTTCAGTGTTAGGAAAACCATCCACATAATTGACCATATTAACAAGCAAACCAACAAAAATCACATGATTATCTCAATAGATGCAGAAAAAGCCTTTGTCAAAATACAACACTCATTCCTATTAAAAACACTCGAAAGTACAGGAATAGAAGGGACTTTCCTAAAAATAATAAACAGTATTTATCTAAAACCATCAGCAATCTATGAGAAAGAACACTATCCACATTCAGAGGAAAAACTGTGGGAGTAAAAACACAGAAGAAAAACAACTGCTTGGTTACATGGGTCGAGGGGGATGTGGCTGGGGATGTAGGCTCTAAATGAACATCCTAATGCAAACACCAAAAACATGGAAACAGATTCTGATCAAGGACACAAGTAATACCCAGTGGAATTACATATTGGCTACGGAAAGGGTGAGGGTAGGGGAAGGAGGGATAGAATGTAATTCTTATAACCAAGGAATAATGTTCTAAATTGACTAACTAAAATAAAATGTAAACTCTGCCATCAGGTAAAAAAAAAAGTGAGGATGGAGGGAGATGGGCTTGATGATTTCTAAGATCCTTTTTAGAGCCAAATCTATAAGCCATACTGCTATTATTCCCCTGAACTTTGGTGATTGAATAGTGATACTGAAATGGACATTTCTAGCCTTGGAGGGGACCTCCTGGGTTACTGAGAGTTTGAGAGTGATCCTGGCAGCAGGAAGAGTTTTGTACAACTCCATCATCCTTTAAAACCTTTCAGAACTTAAAAAATGCACTGAGAATCAAGCCTAAAGTGGGAAGTCCTGGGTTCAAATTTAGTCTCAGATACTTCCTAACTTTGTGACCCTGGGCAAGTCACTTACCCCTACTTGCCTAGCCCTTACTGCTCTACTGCTTTGGGACCAATATACAGTATGGATTCTAAGATGGAAGGTGAGGGGTTTTTTTTAACACACTGAGACTTTTGGGACTCTGTGAATATATATATATATGTGTGTGTGTGTGTGTGTGTGTGTGTATACCCATATACATACAATCCCATATTATACATATTTATGTACATGCATATATAACACAGAAATCACACATACATACATAATATATGGTTCTCTGTAATTCCTGACCTGCACATATATATGGGTGTATGTGTATGTATCTGTCTGTCTGGAAGGAGTGGGGGATCTGAAGTGATACTGCTATTCTTTCAGGTTCTCCTTCTGTTCTTTTCTCTGCATTAAAAAAATGCCTTGTACACATTGCTGTTGTTGTTCAGTCGTTTCAGCTGGGTCTGACTCTTTATGACCCCATTTGGGGTTTTCTTGGCAAAAATACTAGAATGATTGGCCATTTCCTTCTGGGGATTAAAGCAAACAGACGTTGAATGACTTGTGCAAGGTCACACAACTAGTGAGTATCTAAGGTCATATTTGAGCTCAGGTCTCCCTGATTCCAGGCCCAGTGCTCTATCCACTGGGCCACCTAGTTACTATATAGTACAAATAGGGAGAAGGTGGTAAAAAGAAAAAAAAAAGGCATACATTCAAAGGAATGGGGCTCTTCATGAATTTGCCCATCATCCTCCCGCAGGTGCCATGCCAACCTTCTCGTCATCATTCTGATTTTTTAACCTGACGTCTTGCTGAAGTGGGTATGGCATAATATCTTTTTAAATGCAGAGAAGAGAAGAAAGAACCACAGACAAACAAGATGGCTTTGAAAGCTACAGGCTGAAGTTATTATATACTGTGTTTAAAAAGAAAAGCCAGTTGCTCATTTTAGAGATCTGCAAGTTCAGGTACAATCATATTTTTCTCTTCTACTATGGATATGGAAAAACTAGTTTGATTTGGTGTTTGTTAAGGCAGGAATAATTTAAACCACCCATATACACGACACACAAAGATTCATAGAATTCTGGGTCAGAACCTGGGAGAAGGTACCCCACCCTTAGACGGTAAGGAGTGGCAGCAACTCCCAAGGCCTCTCTCTTCATAAATAATAACATGGTAGGCTTTATGAGCATTGTACAAATTCAACCTGTTTATAGACTAGGCTTAAAGAAAAAACCCAACCAAAGACATGAAATAAAAAGCTTAAAGCCTCATAAAAATATATACTCAAAAGACCACATGAAACTCCTATGGGCTAGAAGCAAATGACATCTTTAAAACATTATCCTGGCATCATTTATTTATTTGGTTCTACTCCAGAATATTAAGTATTTTGATGTGGGTGAGTGACTTAGGAGAAAGATTCTTCCTGCAGGGTTTTATGTCTCTGATTTTTTTGGTGTTCATGACCACAAGCTAAAGCTTCCCAAGGCTTAAGCTTAGGCTGGTTGGAGTGAGTACAAACTTGAGAACTAGTTCTGCTGCCCTGGCACCTTTTTTTTCCTTTGGGTCCCAGTTTCTTTATGTGTAAAATGAAAAAACTGGACTAAAGGATTTCCAAGATCCCTTTTAGCTCTTGGCACTATAGCTCTACTATAGCTCCACTATAGTTCTAACATCCCATGTTCTAATATTCAGTCCTAAAAAGCCTTCCATCTTGAATATTTTTTGTTCTAAGGACTCCCCAGCTCTGACATTCTGTGTTCTAGGGCTCCTCCCAGCTTTGTGCTCTATGGGCCTACTTAGCATTGACATTCTGGATTCTTAACCCCTTCCCAGTCCTATATCCTGTGTTCTCAGGGCCCTCCCAGTTCTGGCATTCTCTGTCCTAAGGACCCTCCCAGCTCTGGCATTCTCTGTTCTAAGGTCTCTCCCAGCTCTGACAGTCTCTGTTCTAAGGTCTCTCCCAGCTCTGACAGTCTCTGTTCTAAGGTCTCTCCCAGCTCTGACATTCTGTTCTAAGGTCTCTCCCAGCTCTGACATTCTCTGCTCTAAGGTCTCTCCCAGCTCTGACATTCTCTGTTCTAAGCTCTCTCCCAGCCCTGACATTCTCTACTCTAAGGTCTCTCCCAGCTCTGGCATTCTCTGTTCTAAGGGCTCTCCCAGCTCTGACATTCTCTGTTCTAAGCTCTCTCCCAGCCCTGACATTCTCTGTTCTAAGGTCTCTCCCAGCTCTGACATTCTCTGTTCTGAGGTCTCTCCCAGCTCTGGCATTCTCTGTTCTAAGGGCTCTCCCAGCTCTGACATTCTCTGTTCTAAGCTCTCTCCCAGCCCTGACATTCTCTGTTCTAAGGTCTCTCCCAGCTCTGACATTCTCTGTTCTGAGGTCTCTCCCAGCTCTGACATTCTCTGTTCTAAGCTCTCTCCCAGCTCTGACATTCTCTGTTCTAAGCTCTCTCCCAGCCCTGACATTCTCTGTTCTAAGCTCTCTCCCAGCCCTGACATTCTCTACTCTAAGGTCTCTCCCAGCTCTGGCATTCTCTGTTCTAAGGGCTCTCCCAGCTCTGACATTCTCTGCTCTAAGGTCTCTCCCAGCTCTGACATTCTGTGTTCTAAGCTCTCTCCCAGCTCTGACATTCTCTGTTCTAAGATCTCTCCCAGCTCTGACATTCCCTGTTCTAAGGTCTCTCCCAGCTCTGACATTCCCTGTTCTAAGATCTCTCCCAGCTCTGACATTCCCTGTTCTAAGGTCTCTCCCAGCTCTGACATTCTCTGTTCTAAGGTCTTTCCCAGCTCTGACATTCTCTGTTCTAAGATCCCACCCAGTTCTGGCATTCTGGGTTCTAATATCTCTTCCAGGTCTGACATTTTGGGTCCTAAGGGTCCTCCCAGCCTTGACATTTTCTGTTCTAATTACCCCGTCTATATGCAAAAGTTCCCTCCCAACTCTGACATTTGGTGATTAGTGGTGATTAATTCCCAGTGGGTAGATGGGAGACCAGCATCTCCATTTTACCCTTTGCTTTAACGCCTCTCTTCAGTTCAGCTTTGAGAGAGGCCATTCTGAAATTCTGTGATTCTGTGACTTTACAGAATCCAAGGGCAGAGTGGAGATTAAGTATTTATATATCTTTGACCCCGCCTCTGTGTTTGAAGATTCTACCCTCATGCACATTGTTATTCAACCAGACACTTGGGACTTACCATCTAAGCCTCTACAATGCCACGTGTGACTTGATTCATCATAAATATCTATGGACCAAAGAGAGGCCAATTTTCTGTGATTAAAAATCAGCACATTTATTAAAAGATTTAAATGAGTCCTCTGTTATTATGCCTTTAGCGTGTTGTGCCCTACAAAGGCTTATCTTGTCTACTTGCTTTGTCCAATTACCAAATAGGAGAGTTCTATTTACTATAATGAAAGGAAGTGTGGTATGTATAGTGGCTAGAATACTGGACTTAGCACCAGTAAGACCTGAGTTTGAATCCTGCCTCAGACACTATGCAGTTGTGTGACACTGGCAAATCACAAAGCTAGGTAGTATGATCAATAGGCACCAGGAAAACCCGAGTTCAAATGTGACCTCAGACTTTTACTAGCTATGTGACTCTGGGCAAATCATTTCATTCTGTTTGCCCCAATTTCTTCATTTGACAAAATAGATGGAGAGGGAAATAGCAAACTCTAGTATCTTTGCCAAGAAAACCCTAAATGGTTTCACAAAGAATTAGACATAAATGAAAAGATTCAACAACAACAGTAACAGACTCCAGGCAAGTCACTTAACTTTTTTTTTTGTACCTCAGTCTTCTCCCCTGTAAAATAGGTATAATAATAGTATCTACTTCCCAGGGTTGTCATGAGATTCCATGAGATAATGAAGCTTAGAGGAGTACTCTGCAAACCTTCTAGGGCTATGAAGATGCTAGTTATTGTTGTTATTGTCATTGTTGTTGACCTAGACCCTGGTCTGTAAAGGACTTATCTCCATCTCTTTGCACATGCTGTCTGGAGCCTCCTCCTGACTCACTACTATCTCAGAATCCCTCTATTTCTTCCAGGCTCAGCTCAGTTGCTACCGTATACGTGAGGGTTTTCCTGATTTCACTAGAGTGTTCTGGGAGGCCTGGCACCTCTGATATGAAGGTTTGATAAGCCCTTTCAGGGCTGTCCATCCACCACTGGTATCTACTTTTCATCCAGCTCTCACTTGTGACTTCAAGAAGCTGGATCATGCACCGGGGCCACCATCTTGGCAGATGGGCTAAACCAAGTTGAGGGTAATGGATACACCACAAATCCATTGGTGAGTGGAAGGTGGGCTCCTTTCCAAGCGTATGAAGGTTTCCCCCAGCAGAATGGGCAGATGAGAACAATTTTTAATGGCTATGAAGGTAGCTCCTTCCACAGGCACTGTGGCGTGCTTAGAGCTCGGCCAGACATTGAAGATGCCAATATTATCTGATGCATCCTGGGCAATTGACTGGTCATCTTGATTTTATCTTGCCACTAGACTTCAAAGGCTCCGGAACAGAGAGAGAGGCTGATGACTGTGTAATCCTGCCTCACTTAAATACAATTGATGCACAAGTCAAGACATCACCAGTGATGTCATTGGTCCTCTTTGAAAATGAAGAACAAACAACATTTCCTAGTGCCACACTTTGTTAAAATTACCCTAGAATTTCTTTGTACATAATTTCTACTTATGTATACAGATCTCTCTCTCTCTCTCTCTCTCTCTCTCTCTCTCTCTCTCTCTCTCTCTCTCTCTCTCTCTCTTTCTATCTACCCACCCACCCATCCATCCATTTATCTATCTATCTATCTATCTATCCATCCATCCATCCATCCATCCATCCATCTATCTATCCACTTACACACACACACACACACACACACACGAATATATTTTTCTAGAATGTTAGCCTCTTAGGGTTGGAAATATTCCATTTTTGTCTTTGTATTCCTGGTGCCACACACAGTGTCCAGTGCATAGCAGGCACTCAAATGCTTGTTGGTCATCTCCCCCAAGGCTAGTGACCCCTAATCAAATAGATTTTTCTAAGTTTTCTCCTTTCCCTCAGCCTTTCTTCCCAAACTCTAGGAGGGTGAGCAGGAAGGAAGGGGTCACCTATCTTCTTCGAATAGACATTGAACTCCATTGAAGCTAGCCATCCTTGTGTTTGGGCTCATGTCAGACTTCATTGACATTAAACTGCTGGAACTAGATATCGGTAATCTCCTTTTGAAAGAGACAGGGGAGGGAGTTCAGAACTCTTTGTTTGACCCTTTAATCAGCCATCGCTGGGCATTGATGATATTGACTTTGCCCAACAATCCACCGAGATGAGTTTTGGAAAGTCTCACTGCCTTTTATCATGGGTGTAATCTAATCTGTCCAAACTGGGAGCTGGCCCACACAGCAATCAGTGTCTTCCCCAGTCTCAGGGTCACATCTGTCTTGCTGCTATTAGGAAACAGCATTATTATTTCTTGGCTCTCTGCTAGGCCACTGAGTGCATTATATTTCTAAATGAGGCTAATGACAGTGATAAGATTGCCACATGGCCTGCTGATAGTGACTGGGGAAAAACTGGAGCCCTGCTTCCTAGCCTCAGTTCTCACCTCCACTTGACATACTCAGCTAGATGGAGAAAAAATGCTGTATTTGGACTCAGAGGAACTGAGTTGAAAATTTTGCTCTGCTTCTTCCCTATTAAATAAAGAATTGTGGCTTTGGGGAAGTCATTTAACCTAAGGAGTCTCAGTTTCCTCCTCTTCAAAATGAGAGAGGGCTGTAGGAAGTCAGACAAGATGACCTCTAAAAGTTTCTTCTTTAGCCAGGTCTAGAGACAGGAGGTCTTGGATTCAAATCTAGTTTCAAATACTTCCTGGTTGTGTGACCCTGGGCAAGTCACTTAGCCCCCATTGCTTAGCCCTTACCATTTTTCTGCCTTGAATTTAGGTATTGATTCTAAGATAGAATACAGTATTGATTTTAAGACAGAAGGTAAATGTTTTTTAAAAATAAAAGTCCCTTCCTGCTCTAAGTCTGTCTACATCATCTCAAGGTCAACTGAGATTAATTTAGTCCAAACCTACAGTTGTTTTTCGGTCATGTCTGATTCTTTGTGACCCCATTTGGGGTTTTCTTAGCAAAGGTAGAGGAGTAGTTTGCCATTTCCTTCTCTAGCTCATTTGACAGATGAGGAAACTGAGGCAGACAGTGACTTGCCCAGGGTCACACAAGTAGGAAGTGTCTGAGGTCAGATTTTAACTCAGGAAGATGAATATCTTTTGGTAAATTATCCAAATGAGGAAACTGAGGCAGGCAGAGTTTAAGTGGTTTACCTATGGTCACACATCTAGTAAGTGTCCAAGGTGGAATTTGAACCCAGGTTTTCTTGATTTGGGGGTCTGCAGTCTTTCTCTTAAACAACCTCTGTTTCTCTCACTGTTTACCTCACTTAGAAACTGATGGAAAGAGTGAGGGATCTGGAGAGGATAGCCCCTTTCTAGGCCTCCCCTATAAAATGAGTGGGACTAGATGGTGTCTAGGGGTTCCTTCCAACTCTCCATCTCCTTTTTTTTAAAATATATTTTATTTGATCATTTCCAAGCATTATTCGTTAAAGACATAGATCATTTTCTTTTCCTCCCCCCCACCCCCCATAGAACTCTCCATCTCCTGATAAAATGATAGAGTTGGAATCATGAAGATCTGGGTTTGAGTCTTACCTCTGATACTTGCTAGCTATGTGATCCTTAACCGTTCTGTACTTCCATTTCCTTATCCACAAAGCAAAGGGGGAGGTCCCTTTTAGCTCTAAATCTAGGATACTCTGAACCTAAGCCCAACCTTGCCCAGGGCATCCTTCCCTGGTCCTCGGTTCCTTCCCCCTCACTGACTATTGCCATGTCTCAGCTCAATTCTTACTAGTTCATATAAAATATACCACCAGGACATTGTCAAGATAAAACATGGAAAAAAGACAGGCATTCTTCCTGAACAGAACATGTTGAGATGAAACAGACCTAGTCATGTTCTCCTCCCACTGGGTTCTGGTCTCTTCATGGGAGATTCGAACCCAGGGCTTAACTGATTCCAAGTCCAACTCTTGGTAACATTTGCCTCTCAAAACCTTGCTGTTGGTACTACTTAACCTCAAGTGTTACATTTCGATGTGAGTAGTTAGTCTGAATAAGGAAAGAGCCAGTTCCTGCAGGTTTGTGTCTGTTTCTCTCTCCCTCCTCCCTTTCTGTTTATTTCCTCCATCGACACGCATCCAGGCCACTGACAGAAGACGTTAAGTGTCCCCTAAGAGAGCTCTTAGCTGCTCAGGTTCCCGGATCCAAGGGGCCATGTATTTAGCACTTCCCAGCGAAGGGCTGCTCCAGCAGTTAATCATAGAAGGGTCAGACGACACAGTGGGAATTTTCGACTTTGGGCCAATTAAAGAGACTCCAGGGTGCTCCTTATCTCTTGGCCAGGAGACTTGGACTCTGGTACTCTTTGATCACACACATTGTGCCAGCTGGGATGGAGAAGCAGGGTTTGTAGTCCTTCTTGCTTCTTGGCAGAGGATGTCTAACGCAAGGTACAGAACCCCTATGGAGCCCTGGAAGGCTCGGGCAGGGTGGAAGGAACAAATCTGGGACCAAGGCAGTGGAACCTTTCTAGCCAACACACCCCTGAGACCTATAATCTTGGCTTGCTCTGGGAAATAAATAAACTGAGGATCCAGCTCCCAATGGCATTTCTTTCTTTTCAAAAATCCTCTGCTTATTGGACCTATCCATTTCTCAGCCCAGCCTTTCTCCGAGCAGCCTTCCCAGGTCCCTGGTCCTTGGCCTGTCACTGGACCTTGTGACAGTCTCAACAGTCTTGCTAGGCTGTATAAAATATGTTGCTAGGACACTGGCTGTCAAGATCAGGCATAGGAGAAAGGCATGGCCCTTTCCCCAGCATGTGACACTGCGAGGATGAGACAGGTATATTCATGTAATCCTCTTACCAAGCTCTGCTCTTATTTTAAATGCCATCGCATCTGCCAGGGCAGGGTCAATCTGATCACTTCAGGGTAGCAGGTGGGGAAGACTTCCCTGCCCTTCAGTGCCATCAGAGGAGTCTTCCTGGAGGAGGGTGATTTGTAACCTGGACAGGCATCTTCCTTTTCTGCATCCCTGATGGTCTGGAGCAGCAGCTCCCTGCAGTATCTGTCTCGTCAACACTGCATTTCATTTTAAATTGAAGCTGAAAGCAGATATTTTCCCTCTTGCCTATTACACCTCTTAATTTGTCTCTCCCTCTGCTGCAATCTGTCTCCATAAAGGGCTTTGTATGAATGATAGACGGTGGAACTTTGGAATGGTTGGGTTTGGATGAGCTGGGAGTGGGGACAAGCTTTGGCTGAGTGGGGGTGGGGGGGTGGGGGGGTGGGGAGGAAGTGACCCCTTAACACAACTGTTTGTGTAGGGGGGAGGGGGAGTGGTCTCTATAGCAGAAGGCACTTCTCCAAAGCATGATGGTCTTCCTGGAGGGAAGGATCTAGGGCAATCTGTGGCAGCCATAGGTGGTTCTGTACTTCCTGGTTGGGTCAGAGGGGTTAGTGGTGGGGTTTGAGGGGGGCAGGGAGGAGGAAGAGAGGGTTTTGTGGAAGAATGGAGTCTCTCACTGTGGGAGCCTCATAGGAGAGAAGAGTTCAAAGACCCTTCTTGTGCCACATTGAAACCTCATAAGGGGGGTCATAGCTAGGCTGGGTTGGAATGGCAGCATGGTATAGTGAAAAGAGCTGTTTTTGGAGCCAGAGGACCAGCCTCCAGTGCTTACTGCCCTGTGATCCTGAAGAAGTCGTTTCCTCAGTTTCCTCAACTATAAAACGAAAGGGTTGGACTTCATGGCCTCTAAGACCCCCTCCTTCACCCAGCACTCCCTTACCCGACTATGATCTATCATCCAAACTTGTACAGAGCCAGGTGGGGTCTTTTTAGGAATGGGTATGTGGAAGGAACGCAGCTGTGCTGGGCTGTGGGACAGGTTGTATGCGTGGGAAGGGGAAGGAGGTATCGATGTGGGCCCTCGGGTCAGCTGTATTGTCACAGGGTGCACGGAATGCGTTTATTTCTGAGAAGGGGTTAATGATGTGACCTTAGCTGGGAAATTGTGTTGGGGCTGGAGGTGGATGTATTAGAAGGGGAAGAAAAGGCGGGCTTAATGATGTGGCCACTGCCACGTCGTTTGGAGGCATGGATATCTCCATGGGGCAGTGCTGTAGTGGTGTGGAAGCTGGGCAGCTGTGCTGGCGGGGGCTTAGGGTGACTGGTGGGTCTAGAAGGGGTTAGTGGTGTGGCCCCTCCTAGACAGCTGCGCTGTCCGGGACACAAGATGCGTGTGCACGGGACAGGGGCAGATGTGGCTCTAGCTAGACTTTCCGTTAAGGGCAGTGGTCCAGTCTCCAGGCCACACCACCCTGGCCTCAGGCCATGCCCACACCATCCCACTGGGTGCGGGGCGGGCACCAGTCCTGCCATCCATTCCTCTTCTAGAAACCTAGGGGGCCACCCAGCCCGACCCCCAGGGACTAGGTATGCAGCTCTCCACCAATCTGGGTTAGGAATTGAAGGGGTGGGGGAGGTCACCCGCCAATGAGTTCAGTCCCTGCGCCTAGCCCCGCCCCATGTCCCTTTGCTGGGGGGTGAAGCACTGGAGATGCGTGGTCCAGCTGGCGCTGGTCGGATTCAAGGTGGGGGGTGCGGTCCTGCCTCTCCTGGGTCCAGCAAGTGCGAGGAAGCAACCAATTGACGGCTGCGGCCCAACGGGAATCCTTCCGAAGCAACCAATGTCCGCCTTCCTTTCTCCTCTCCCTCCGCTTTGTGCGGGTGCGACCATTCCGGGGGAAGCACGGCGCCGGCCATTGGAATGGAGGGGCGTGGCCCAGCTCCCTGCGGGGCCTGAGGCTTCTGGGCCAATGGCCTCGCGTCGTTCGGGTCGGGGCAGGAGGGGCGAGATGGAGGCGGGACTTGGAGGCGTGGTCTGGACGAGAGGCGGGGTCGATTGGAGCTGTCGCAGTGAAAGGCGAGCCTCGGCGGTGGAGGGAGGCGGCGGCAGCAGCAACGGCAGCGTCCGCTGTGTGAGTGTGTATGTGTGTGTGTGTCTGTTTGCAGGCGCAGGCACGGCGGCGGCGGCGGCGGCTGGAGACGGCAGGGAGGGAGATCTGCGGCAGCATCTGGAGGGGGGAAGGTGCGATGAAACCAGGTGCAGTGGCAGAGGCGCGGCTCCGGCTGCCTGCTCCATAGCGCCTAGCGGGAACAAACGGCGGCGGCCCCGAGCCTGCAGAGTTGGCCCGGAGAAGACCCCAAGCTCCCGGGGTACCCTATGCAGCCGCGACAGCAGCAGAAGCCCGACCTCGGCTCGCATCTTGTATGACGCGCTGACCGGACCCGGCCAAACGCGGGGGGCTCCCAGGCGGCTAATGTGCAGCCCCTGAAGTGCCCTGGCAGCTCACAGAGAAGGAAAGTTGTGGACTTGTCCGGTCTGGGAAGCCTCTGGCCGCAAAGTCTGTCCATCAGTCCGTCGGTCCGTGCTGGGAGAGGGATCTACTCTAGCAAAGGGAGAGCAGAAGGTGGGGGAGAGGCACGGGTCCGCGGCCGCCCTATCCCGGGGCGCACCGACAGCGGGTTGTTCTAGAAGCCGCGGACAGCTGTTTTCCCCCCGAAGGTTGCTTCTTGAAACTGTCTAGTACCCCTGGGACTCTGGGGGTCGGAGACATTTGCCAAGAGGTTCTTTCTTCTCCCTGGGCATCTCTGCGGAATCTTTTCTCACCTTCTGCGCTCAGTCTGGAGGCGATCTCTCTTGGGAGTCCAGGGTGGCGGCTGATCCCCAAGAGAACCTCCCCTATCAACCTTTTTTCTTGGGGTTTTTTCGATTCTGAATCTGGATTTCCCGTCTGGGAAAGTGTTCTGTCTTCTGGCCTTCAGAGTGTTGATAGGAAAAATCTGAGAAAATGTGAAGGACTTGGAAGTCAACTGCAGGGTCAGAAGAGGGGCAGTCTGGGTCCCCGGGGACGTCCCAAAGAGTAAAGATCCATCCCCCCCGCAACACACACACACACCTCCTTGGACGTCAGGGAGCTCGGGTTGTATCGCACGGAGCGGGCGACTAGACGGCAGAAATGCGGCAGCCACCGGGCCTCTCCAGCAGCCGCAGGAATCGCCTCTCCCGGGACTGGCGTCCGCTGGCTGAGCCTTGCTGAAGGCTGGACGACCCTACTGAGCTGCCGAAGAGGAAGAGCTATCAGCCCTCGCCGCATTGCCACCACCCCCAGCCCAGCCCCCTTTTCCCCCTTCACCCCCTCCCTTATCTCCCAGGATGTCTCTGGGATTCGCTGGAAACTGATTCAACTTGTAACTCCGCGGCTAGTCGAGCAGGGACCGTGGCCAGTGGGCCGGGTAGCTGCGAAGCCTTGGCAAACTGCTCCTACCTCCCCGGGGATTCCACGCTGTCTACCCCTACTCTCCCTCTCCCCAGTTTTCTCGGACTCCTTTGGAATCGCCTCTCCCCTATGCGCCCTTGACCCACTCCTCCAGACGCTTGAGGGTCCTTCCTTCTCCGAGGCGGGAGTCGAGGGGGGGGGACCCCGGGAGTTCCCGCTTGTGTTTAGGATTTGAGCCCGAGCAGACGGAGCGACGGGACAAGAGAGTCAGGGCCTCAGACACCCCTATAAAGCGGCAGCAAGCTTCTTTGCCCGGGACTCGAGACTCTCCGTCTTCCGCCGGCCTCGCCCCGCTACGGCGGGAGGCTTGGGCCGAAGATGCTGA
Source organism: Monodelphis domestica (assembly GCF_027887165.1). Lineage (NCBI taxonomy): Eukaryota > Metazoa > Chordata > Mammalia > Didelphimorphia > Didelphidae > Monodelphis > Monodelphis domestica. The sequence continues at coordinate 381,264,135 of NC_077230.1, read as the reverse complement.
TGAGGAAGACGCCCGCCTTTGCCCCAGCCTCCGTCTTCGGGGTGCGCCTTTCACACAAGTTCCTTTTCTTGCTCTTCCTCTCCGGCCTCATCACCCTGTGCTTCGGGGCCCTCTTCCTCCTGCCCAGCTCATCCCGTTTCAGGAGACTTTTCCTGCCTCTCCGGCCCCGGCGTCTCTCTACTGGCCCAGGGGCTGGGGAGCCTGAGTCACGGGGCCAGGGTCAAGCCGCGGGGCAGGAACCACCTCCCAACCCAGCCCCAGCCCCAGGAGCAATGGCTGTAGGGCCTGGCCGAGGGGGGCGACACTCTCCAGGAGGCCCTACTACTCCCTGGGAGGAAGCTGGGGCCACCCGGGGCCAGCAGACTCCGGGAGCAGCTACTGGACTTCCCAAAGCCCCCAAGTCTCGCCCCTTGCCTACCCTGGTCTTCGAGGAGTTCAGGAGCCGCCTCCGGCACCCGGTGCTGGGGTCCAGGGGCAACTCAGATGCCAAGAGCCTGGCTCAGAGGGAGAAAATCAAAGAGGTAAAAACAGAAACAAACAAAAAACCCAACAGCAAAATCATGGCTCCTGTCATTTCTCTGTGCAGTCCATTTCTCTGCCCCCTCCCTCAGGTCCTGTCCTCTTTCCATTAGCTTCTGCCAATCTTCCCTCTCCTCTTTTTCCTCCTCCAAACTTGCCCTCTCTTGCCCTGCCTCCTTGACCCTTTAGAGCATCTCCCTCACTTATTTACTCTCTTCTTCCCCACTGGCTTCACTGCAGCCTCCCTAACCATTGGACTTCCCATCTAACCTGGCCACTTTCTTTCAATTGCCTTTCCTTCCTCCCCAGTGACCACATTTCCTTCCTTACCTGCTTCCCTTCTCTCTCCTTTCAGAAACTCTTCACCCCCCACCCCCCACTCCCCACCCCCATCCAGAAGCTGGCTGTCAATGAGGTTAGGATCTGGATTTCCTTCCTAGGAACCTGCTTGCATTTGTTTTGATTTGTAGGTTCCAGTTGTCTGATTCCTCCCCTCCCCAGCTACTTAAAGTCCCATCGCTTCTGGAAATCTCTCTGTGATTGGAACAGGACTTAGTACCTACAAATAAAAAGGGTCATGGGGGGGGGGGGAGGGATGCTTGCTGGAAATGTTTGCAATAGAGCCAGTAAGTGACCCACCACTGAAGAATGCATGTAAGCTTTCTGGCAACTGTTGTTGTTGAGCGTTCGAATAATTCTACATGATTGCGTGTGATGCAGGCTAGGAGAATCGATAATACTTAGGCAGGGTGTTAGGGAAATCTGGGAAGGCTATTGGTATAATGAAGCATGGTGCTGATTCCCTTTGGGAGGCTGCAAGCAAAGGTGGTGCTGCTGCTGGTGAATCCAAGATGACTTTTGAGGTTTTTCTGCTTTAATTAAAAACAACCCCCCCAACTGGTAAGATCTGCTTTCGAAGCCTGCAGGTTATTTCAGATGCCAAGTGGGATAGTGGCTAGGGTCCTGAATTGAAACCAGAAGACCTGATTTCAAATGCTGCTTCAAATATCAACTATGTATCCCTGGGCAAGTTATTCAACCTTTCTGGGCCTCAGTTTCCTCATCTGTAAAATGAGAGCGTTGGACCGATAGCTTCTAAATTCCTTTTCAGCTTGAAATCTGTGATCCTATTCTTCAGCAGAATACCCCGCCTTCCTTCCTTCCCTAAAACCACCTTGCCTTACAATAAACAAATCTGCCCTAATTTTGCTTACTTGCTAATATAGGATTGAAGTCTGTATTGTCTTACAGATACATGCCTCATGACCTACTAGGGCTGGCAGTTGGTTCTTTTTTTTTAATTTGGTTCTTTTCCCCTTCACACTCCCACCCTTTTCCTGCCTTGATTTATTAAATCTCTACCAATGTTCTAGGTAGCTAGATTGCTAAATGGATAGAGTGCTAGATAGTGAGAGAACTCATCTTCCTGGGTTCAAATATGGCCTCAAACACTAGCTGCTGTGTGATCCTGGGCAAGTCATTGAATCCTGTTTGCCTCAGTTTCCTCATCTTTCAAGTGAGTTGGAGAAGGAAATGGGAAACCACTCCAATATTTTTGCCAGGAAAACCATAAATGGAGTCACAAAGAGTTGGACACAACTGAACAACAGCAGATGTTATTCCCTTGGTAGATCGCTTTATTTTTATTATTTCTGTCTCTTTTACATCCTCAATCTCTTTTGAAACTCACAACAGTTGGAATGCAGATCAAAACATACTATTTATTTGTTTTTTGGTGTTTTATATGAGTATTCTCTTACAGCAATGACCGATATGGAAGTTTGTTTTACCTGATTATAAATATATATATAAATTATACATATTTATATATATATGTTACATATAACTATATTAGAAATTATATATATATATTTACATATATATGTAAAACCCAGATCAAATTATTTACCATCTCTAGAGGGGAAGGAAAGGGAGGGAGAAAGACAATTTGGATATTATAACTTCAGAAAAATATTTGGAAAATTGGTATTACATGTAATTGGGAAAATAAAATATCTTTTTTTTTAAAAACCCTTACCTTCTGTTTTAGAATCAATACTGGGTATTGGTTCCAAGGCAGAAGAATGATAAGGGCTAGGCAATGGGGGGGTGAAGTGACTTCCCCAGGGTCATGCAGCTAGGAAGTATCTGAGGACAGAGTTGAACCTAGCACCTCCCATCTCTAGGTCTGGCTCTCAATTCATCGAACCACCCAGCTGTCCCTAAATAAAATATCTTTTTTTTTTTTTAAAGGAGAAACTCTCAACCTTGCCAGGCAACTGCTTAAGATATAATTGCCCCCATTTTATAGATGAGGAAACTGAGGAAAGTTAAGTGATTTGTCTGAGGTCTCATAGCTGGCCTGTATCACAGATGCTGAAATCAGAATCCCAGTACCCTACTCTTCCATTTGCTACCTCTGTGGCCATAGGTGAGACTCCTGACACTTCTCTAGGCCTGTTCTCCTCAACTGAATGGGTTGCAGCTCTAAATATCTGAGCCTATGATTCGAACCCAGGTCTGCCAGGCTCCTGGCCTGATATAGTTTTTCCTTTATACCATGCTGCTTGATCACTTTAGAGACAATGGCCACTCTATGGAATAGGCTGTCATCTCTTCCTTTTAATCTTCTTGGGTATTGTTTTTTATTCTTTCCCCTCATGGTATTAGTTAATAGCAAGGAGGTGGAGATAGGGGAGGTGGAAGTTGGGGAGCAACATCAGATAAAAGGCTTCTTTGCTGCCTTTTAAAAGGAAAGAAAAGATGAAGGTGGAGAAGAGGTGCCTGAATGATTGAAGGCTTGACAGGCATTTGTAGGAACTCGGTGTATGTGTGCAGGTGATATCTTTGAGACATGGAAGCTCTCTCTGGGCTGGTGCTGGCACCCTAGCAGCTTTTCCTGCTGGTTAGAGGAAGGACAGATGCCCTATCCTCGAGGACTTTCTGAGGTCGTGTACCTCCTACAAGGACACTTGGTGTGTGTGTGGGGGGTGGGGGCATCTGCTCTGCCAGGGGATCATCGTCTTAGGACTGCAAGGAAGCTCAAAAGCCATCCAGTCTGACACTCGAATTTTGTGGGGGATGGAGCTGAGGCCCTGGGAGGGGGAGAGATTTTCTGGGGGTGACAAGGTAATAAGGAGAAGAGATGGGATGAAGCAAGCAGTTCTCTTCCTTAGGAGATGGTCCTCTTGAGCTGCCATGGTACATTCATTCCACAAGCATTTATAAAGCCCTGTGGTAGGTGGGCAAAAAGAAAACTATCATCACTGCCCTCAAGAAGCTTGCATTCTACTGCATGCCTTTTCCTTGTGTAGACTTGGCAACCCTCTGAGCCCCTGGAAGCCCGCTTCCCTTTCTGTTAATGGGGATTCAGTTCAACAATTATTGATTTCTCAGGTGTCTGGTATATGCTGTACACTGAGCTGGGAGCTGGGTACACAGGGAGCAAACCCAAGCCCATCCCTACCCCGGAACTGTTTACATTGGCTGGTTCAACTTGTGACTGTTGGGTGCTTCCAAGATAAACACCCCAAGGGCAGCTAGTTCCCTCCTGAAGGCTCTGCAGCTTGATGTAGACCCTGACAGAGTTGGTGAAGCGCTGGAGAGCTATGCTGCCATGCCGTGATGAGGCGTTCACCAGAGGAAGACTTTAGGGTAGGACTTGCAGGGGTTATTCCTGTTTCTTTGAGGTAGGCTGGCTTTTATTTTTAAACTCTTACCTTCTGTCTTAGAACCAATACTATGTATTGGTTCCAAGGCAGAAGAGTGGTAAGGGCTAGGCAATGGGGGTCCAGTGACTTGTCCGGGGTCATAGAGCAAGGCCAGATTTGAATCCAGGACCTCACATCTCTGGGCCTGACTCTCAATCCACTATGCCACCCAGCTGCCCCGAGGTAGGCTGGCATTTTTTCTGAGATACCTTACTTGGAAATGGGCCCCTGGTTTCCGACAGGCCAGGAATGGGGTTGGCTTTCTGGTCAATTAGAACCAAAGGTGTTAGAGGTTATCTCCTTCTAGGAATAGCTCAGATCTAGGATAGTGACGCCATGGTTCCCACAGGACTGGAGTCATTCTGTCCCCTTGGCTAACCAGTGTTGGTCCCACGGCTTACTTATCCCATGGGTGTGCCCTATGACACCCACCTCCTCTGCCTGTATCCCACTTGCACTAAAGCATCCAACTAAACTGTATGGTTTGAGAATCTTGCGGAGATTCATGCAGTACCTTCACCCCCACTTACCTGATGCCTCCCTCCCACAGCATAGAAAGAGATCCAGCTGGTTTGCTCCTAAGACAGCATCTGCAGCAAGCAAGAATCAGTAGATTCTTCCTCTTGGTCCATCAGGCTCTTGTTCCCTCCCTCCCCCCTTCCTGAGTGAGCCCAGGTCAGCACCTCCCAGCATCTTACACCTCCTCTAAAATCGAAGCCCAGGCATTCTCTCCCAGGCCTGTTGGCCTGCTTTCCCCTGGCAAAGCTATATAAACAGCTTTGTATTTTCTTTCTGCTCATGTCCTGACCTCGTATGCATTCATATTCTCTCTCTCTCTCTCTCTCTCTCTCTCTCTCTCTCTCTCTCTCTCATTCTCTCCTCTCTTTCTTTCTCCCTTATTCTTTCTATTATTCTCTCTCCTCATTCTGTCTTTCTGTTATTCTCTCCCTCTCCTTATTCTCTCTCTCTCTCTCTCTCTCTCATTCTCTCTCTCTTTCTCTCTGCCTCTCTTTGTCTCTCTTCCTTCTTTCTCTCTGTCTGTCTGTCTGTCTGTCTCTCAATCTCCTCTCTCCCTACAGTATCTACATATCTCTGTCACTCACAAGGCCCCTTATTCACAGTTCTCTTGACTGACTCTTAATTCATTGGGCTGTATGGTATATTCCAGGCTTCCCACGTTGTACAAACAGCTAACCTGCTGATGTAGAAAGAAACAGAGGAGCTTTGTAGAGCAGACATGTATCCATTCAAGGGCCAGGATCCTTTTTGAGGAAAGGGAGAGAGGGACACCCTGTGGATTGAATCTTGCCAAGACTCCTGTAAACAGGCTAACCTTGGACTCTGGGCCTGGCCTCTTCGTCTAGGGGGAGAGTTTGCCCCTGTCTCCAGCTCATGGAATGTATGGGCATTCTCCCACAACCCTCCCTGTCCCCTACAGGTGTGAGTGGGAGGTCTCTGCTGATAGAGCTTAGGTCACAGAAAGCTGAATGTTTGAGCATCACAAAGGTAGGTCTTTAAACCACACTGTAGGAAAAATGTCTGCTCCTACAAGAACTGATTTCTCCTTGTTTTCCTACTGTATCATATGGAGTTTTCTGTGGAGGCCAGACCTGGCTGGTTGACTTAGCCTTCTGACTGGTTCTTATTAGCCCTTCTTTGTATCTCACTGAAAATTTTAAAATATTTTCAAGGACTCTTAAAAAAGGACTCTTCCCCTCCCCATAACTCCTCTGAACTCAGTTCAGAGATGCAAAAATCCCCTAGAATGTTGGCCATTGCTGAAAATGTATCTACCTCAGTCTGTCCCTGGAGTTTACTGCCTCTGTGGGAGACAGGCTTTGCCATGAGTCCTATTTGTAGTCCTAGTTGGTTACTAGGATGGTTGGTTAGTGCATGGACGCCTAGTGGGCATCCGTGAGGGCCTGAGTCATCCTTTAGCACTGTGTCATTAAATTGTAAATAAGCTGAATTCTTCCTGATGGAGAATGTCTTGAACTAAGCAGTCAAGAGACCTAGGTTCTCCTCCTGGCTTTGTTGCTTCCTGGAGCAAGTACTTTTCCCATTCTAGTCCTCAGTTTCTACCTTTGTAAAGCGAAAGGTGGGACTTAAGTCAAGGGGCTGGAATATTTTGTTTTTTTTTGGTGGGGATTTCCATCTTAACTACAAAACTGGTCTTGGCCTTGTTAGAAAATGCTTGAGATGCTTCCACCTTCAGAAAGGGAAAGAAGACCCTGGTTTTGATAGCTGAATGACTTATGATCTGAGGTATGGCTTGGCAGCTAGAGGCCCAGCAGGTGTTTACTTCCACAGTAGGACTGGTCACCCTAAACTCATTCATGGTAGGAGGGGAGGCAGCCAAAGAACCTTTGATTGTGGGTGGACCTAGATTCAGTTTGAGCAAACATCTAAGCGGGGTTGGGGTGCAAGCTTCTCAGTTCATCTTAACGAACATTTATACATATGAGAGCCTATGTTAGGGTTAAGGGGGGACGGTGCAGAATAGAATATGACTTGGTTCCTGCCCTCAGGGAGATTTTCAGTCTAGTAAAGGAATTACTGTACTAGGTAATATAGCCAACATGGAATATGCAAAGTTCCCAGAGTGGCGGATGGTATCTAGGGAAGGAGAGATCACCATCAGAGTCTAGGGATGGGGAGGGCAATGCCAACAGTTTTCTAGACAATGTAGTGTTTGAATTGGGCCCTGGAGGACAGGTAGAATCTTGGTAGGTAAAAATAGAGGTGAGAAGAATATTTTGAAGTATGGAGGTTGCCATAGAAGCATGGCTCAGCATGACACCTCTAAGCTCATATGGATTGGCTTCAATCTTGGAAGCTTCTCAATAAGTATCTATGGCTTGTGCTCCCACCTAAAGTTTCCTCTGGGGAACATGAGAATATGGCTCTTGTTGAGGTCTCCACCAAAAAAAAAAGAAAGAAAAAGAAAATACTGCATGTTCCTCTGCAAGGACTTGGGCTAACCACACAATGAATATAGGATGAGTTTTATCTAAACAATATCAATCATTCTTCCTTACGCCCAAGTCAAGATACTTTCCAGTGGACCCTAGGGACCTATATAGACCATCAGACTAGGGTATTGACCCAGGCAGGATTCCCTTATTAGGGAAAAGAACTTGGGGTTTCTAGAGAGCCAAACAAACCTTCCCCACTTTCCTTAGGGGCCTACCCAGCCCTCTAGACTAATGGTACCTTCCTGGTGTTGAGATCTCTCTTATCCCTCCTTTCCTACCCACTAGGGGAGAAAAGAAAATAGGGCCATTGTTGAGTAGACCATCCCCCCCCCCCCCCCCCCCCCCCCCGCCCTCCACAGTCCATATAACTGACATTACCAGGGAAGAGCAAGGTCCAAGTTTTCCTTTCTTCCTTCTTCCTTGTTTCTCTGCCTTGTTATTCCATGGCAGCAGATCCTGGGCTTGGTCCAGGAATTCTTCTGCTGTGTCATCCATGCAGCTCAGACTCTGCAGGCTTATGTTTCTTTAGCAATCAGTTTGGACCAGGAACTTTCTTCACCATTGTACCATGGTGTTGGTCTGATGCTCTCCCTGAAGGGCTGTGAGAGATGCTATTATAGGTATTCAGTTTTCCTTCTAAAAAACCCAGCCCAGATCTCTGTATAGCTATTTGAAAGAATCTGTGGACTAGAAGATAGATACACCCAGATCTACTCCTGAGTTCAAATCCAGCCTCAGCAGATTAGCCAATTAAGTGAGTGATTTAATTTCTTATCCTCAGTTTGCTCAACTATGGAATGGAGAGAATAATGCCAACAGTACTCAGCTAGGTGGCTGAGGTAGCTAGTTGGCTCAGTGAATAGAGTGCTAGAACTGGTTTCAGGAAGACTTGAATTCAGAATCCACCCCAGACATTTCCTAGTTCAGTGACCCCTGGACTAGTCACTTAACCTCTGATCCCTGACAAAAGGATCCACAAAATCCATCAGAAAAGGAAATGATAAAATTCTTTCAGCGTTCTTTTTTTAAAAAACTCTTACCTTCTGCCTTAGAATTGATACTAAGTATTAGTTCCAGGACAGAAGGGGTAGTAAAGGCTAGGCAATTGGGGTTAAATGACTTGCCCAGGGTCATGCATCTAACATGTGTCTGCAGCTTGATTTGAACCCAGGACTATCCCTCTCTAGGCTTGACTCTTTATCCACTGAGTCACCTTGCCACCCCCACTATAGTATTCTTTCCAAGAACACCTCCTGGATACTCATAGTGCATGGGGCCAAGAAGAGGAGGCTCGGACTGGACAACAGAACAACACCTAGGATCCTTCGTTAAGATAATGTATGTAAAGAACATAGCAAGCTTTAAGTTATGCAAGTGCCAGTTTGTCTGGAGCCTCTGGAGGCCAGGTATAGCCCTCAGCACTGAGTACAGTGCCTGGCACACGGCAAGCACTTAGTAAACATGTTTTCATTCAGTTATTCATTCTGGAGGCTGAGCCTGAGGGTAGAGCCCAGCTGTATGAACTTCAGCAGCTCAGCACACCAGCCACACAAATGGGTATCTTGTCAAGGAAACTTCCTCAACGCCCAAGTATAGATGGACGAGAGCTACTCCGGTCGAGGCAGATTGCACTTAGCCTGGCCAAAAAGCTGACACTTGTTCAGGGGACTGGAAGCTCCTGGAGCTACCATAACATTTGGAGCTAACATTTCTGTGGCATTTTAAGGTTTGCAAATCCTATTATCCTCATAGCAATCTTGGAAAGTAGGTGCTATTATTGTCCCCATTTTAAGGCTGAGGAAACTGAGGTCCACCCCCATCATGTGATGTAAATGTCTGAGGTAAGGCTCTGAACAAAGCTTTTTCTGATTCCAATTTCTGTTGCCCAAATTTGGCTTCCTTTTCTGTAAAATGGAGATATTCCTTGAGCTGTCCATCTTGTCACTAAGGTGGGGGAGACTTGAGTTTTTCCTCAAGGTGCAGATGGGGAGGGGCATGCTTCCTCTCCACTACCTCTGGCTCTTTGTCCATCCTCGGGGCACCATTAGGACCCTTCTAACTTCTAATGGGACCTACCTTCCATCACTGGGCTCTGATCCTTCTCCCATTCTCCCACTAGCCACGTTGCCTGTCACCTCCTCTCTCCTGGGTTTGCCCAGTATGACTGCATCCGTCCAGGGGGGATTCTCCTCTCTCATCACATCCTACTCAACTGATTATATATCCCTGATGGCGGGATTCCTAGTCCCAGCTCTGGCGATCTACCAGGATTGTTGAGCCACTTTGTAGACCTTGGGGAAATGGGAGCCACCATTGTTGGGCTCTGAAGAGTTCTTTCTTTGCCCCTTCACTAAATGGCCCCAGACAAGTGTGATTCTAGAATTTTCAGCACTGTTTTATGGAGGGAAAAGATGGAAATGAGGTCATGTTATTATTCCTTTGCTGTTTCTAGTATTTCTTGCTTTTAATAATTAGCCGTAGCTAACATTTCTAGAAGATTCTTTTTTTTTTAACCCTTACCTTTCGCATTAGAATCAAAACTATGTGTTGGTTCCAACACAGAAGAACAGTAAGGGCTAGACAATTGGGGGTAAAGTGACTTGCCCAGGGTCACACAGCTAGGAAGTAAACCCAGGACTTCCCATCTCTAGGCTTGGCTCTCAATCCACTGAACCCCCCAGCTGCCCTCACTTCTAGAACATTCTAAGCTTTACTTTAATGCCTTCCCAAAACAGAAGAACAAATAGTCTTTAAACTGGAATCCTGAAGGTTCCCTTTACGAGTAGTATATGAGCAGCAGCAAATGGACTTTTGGATGGCCACAGTGACCAAACAGACACTATTTGCTTTGCTTTGCTGATCCACATGACCACAATCCAGATGTCAACAAGACAGAACTAGGCTGAATTTGTCTTCTGCCCTGTTGTTGTCTTAGTCTGGGTTTGGCTGTTCTGATGTAGCCATGATATAACTTTGCAGGCATCTCGGGCCCCTTCTAAGGTGCTGGGATTTTATTAGATTTTAATCAACTGCCATTCCTTCCACATTTACATGGAAGAAGCAAACGTGCTCGCCCTTATCCCCAGTGCTGCTCTCTATTTGATATTCACCGTCCCTCCCACTATGGGTGCACCCTACCTGCTCTATAGCCCCCTGGCCGTCCACATCCATCCCCAACATTCCATCTCACCCCTCCAGCTCTAGGGTTATCTCCCCTGGCTGCAATGCTCCCCCTCCTCATCCCCACCTAAACTCAGCTCAAGCACCAAGTCCTCCACGAGGCCTTTCCTGATCTCCTTCTACCCCGAATTACCATTCATAGTTTTCATTTATTTAGCTTTGTTTCCCCAATGTAAGCTCCCTGAGAAGAGTAGAGATCATTTCATTTTTAAAAAATAAATTTTTGTCAATATTTTGGTTTTTATATCGTCTACATAGCCTCCTAGTATCCTTCCTCCCTGTTCCAGAGAGCCATCTCTTATAATAATTAAAAAAAAAAAGCAGGAAGTGGGAAAAACCAACAAAACCAATCAATACTCCAAAAAGAAAAAAAATTCTGAAAATGATATACAGTGGGCCACATTGGTAAAGGCATGGGGAAGTGGGGAGGCTCTTTGGGGCCAAGCTTGAGGGCCTGGATCATTATTATTGCACTCCATTTGGATTGGTTTGCTGTTCTGTTTCCCTTTATATTGTTCTAAACATAATGCATATTGTTTCTGGTTTCTGATTTTATTTTACCCAGTATCAGTTCATGTAAGGCTTTCCCTCTTTTCATTGGCTCTGTTGTTTCTTACAACACAGTCATATTTATTCCATTACATTCAGATTATTTTGCCTTAATCTAGTTTTCTTGTTTTCTCTCTCCCTTCCTTCCCCTCTTCTCTCTCCTTCTCTTTCTTTTCCTCTCTCCCCCCTTTCTATCTCTTTCTTTTGCTCCCTCTCCCCCTCCCTCCTGATTTCTTTCCTTCTCTTTTCCCTCTCTTTCTCCCTTTCTCTCTCTCCCTGTCTCTCTCTCTTCCTCCCCCTTTTCCTCTCTCTCTCCTTCTCTCTCTTTCTCTCTCTTCCTCTCTCCTTTCTCTTTCTCTCTCTCTTCCTCTCTCTCTCCTTCTCTTTCCCTCTCTCCCTCTCTCTCCTCTCTCTCTCTTCCTCTCTCTCTCCTTCTCTCTCCTCTCTCTCTTCCTCTCTCTCTCTTTCTCTCTTCCTCCCCCCTTTCCTCTCTCTCCTTCTCTCTCTTTCTCTCTCTTCCTCTCTCCTTTCTCTTTCTCTCTCTTCCTCTCTCTCTCCTTCTCTCTTTCCCTCTCTCCCTCTCTCTCTCTCCTCTCTCTTTCTCTCTCTCCTTCTCTCTCTCTTCCTCTCTCTCTCTCCTTCTCTTTCCTCTCTCTCTTCCTCTCTCTCTCCTTCTCTCTCTCTTTCTCTCTCTCTCCTCTCCATCGCTATCTGTCTGTCTGTCTCTCTACCTGTCTCTCTCTCCCACACACATACCTTCCCTTTGTGTGTCTCTGTTTTTGTTTCTATTTCTGTCCATGTGTCTGTCTCTTTCTCAAGCCTGGCTCAGCCTGTCTTGCTCAGGTTCAAAGTTCATAGCTACTCACAGGCCCAATCCCACTACTGATTGGCAGGGAAACTTTGTCTTGCTCTGTTTCTCCCCTGGAATGGTTCACCCATTCTTTGTTGTCGTGCTGTTCACTCATCCAGTTGCATCTGAATCTCCATGACCTCATGGGCCATAACAGGCCACTCCTGTCCATGGGCTTTTCTTGATACAAGATACTGGAGCAGTCTGCCATTTCCTTCTCCACTGGATTGGGGAGAACAGAGGTTAAGTGACTTGCCCAGGGTCACACAGTATGTCTGACACCATATTTGAACTCGGGTCTCCCTGACTCCAGGCCCAGCGTTCTATTCACTGAGCACTCACCCATCCTTATTTCCCCCTTCCCTGTTTTTGGGAGCCCCCATGTTGGTGCTGAGCTTAGGACAGACATTAGGGCTTAACCCTCCTCAGCTCAGAATTTCAGAGCTCAGTGGACTTCAGGCTCCTGCAGCTGGGCCCTGGGGATCACCGGCATGTGTCGCTCACAAGTCATTTTCCTCTTTGTATCCCAGCCTAGCAAGCAAGGTGCCTGGCGCATAGTAGGTGCTAACTAGATGCCTCTTTATCGGTTGATCAGAGTCAATCTCACGTCAGCATTTCCCAATCCGTCTCCAAATATTTACTCTAAGCTCCATAGGAAGTCAAATGGCACTTTAAAAAATTTAAAGTCATAAATAATTGCCTTGTGCCAGGAGCTATTCTTCACATAAGCCAGATTGCTGGAGCATGGACTTCTGGCAGAGGATCGGGAACCATGGTCTGTGTTCATTCAGAGGTTAAATAATCTTTCAGTGCATCTGCAGCTCTGCTTAGGAGTCAGCAAGGGGAAGGGGAAGGAGCCCCGGGCCGGGCTCACACCTCAGTCTCCCAGCTGGGCCATTCACCGGGAGCCATTGGGCAAGTCATTTCCTTTCTGAGCCTTGTAAATAGAATGAAAATCCTTCTGCTGCCTCCTCCTTCTCCGGCTCTTGTGGGAAAAGCATTTCTGGATTGTAAGCGCTCTAGAGAGACTCATGGGGGAGGGGAGTCACACTGCAGAAGAGCTGGGGATTTATTTGTTTGTTTTTTACCCGGGAAGGAAAGGGGATATCTTAGAGTTATCCTAAAGGGCTGAGTTCTGGCTTCCTAGACAGAGATCCCCTGCCAGTGTGGGATAGTGGCTTCTGGAGAACAGGCTTCTGAGGAGAACCAGTGCACTCGAAGTCCAGAGAAGGCTGGCCTCAGCCATTTATTAGGCTCTTACTGTATGCCAGGCCCCGTGCTAAGTGAGCACCAGGGACTCAAAAGAAGGCAGAAACAGGGCCTGATTTCCAGGATCTGACATGTTATGGGGGGGCGGGGGGACGAGGGGGGCACATGGAATTAACTAGGCACATATGAGAGATGTACATGTACACGAACATATCTATGTAGGTATACATACATAGATGTGTATACACATATGGGGACTGAGGAGGACAGGAATAAAAGATAAGAGGAAGAGAGGACAGACAGAGAGAGAAAAGAGGGAGAGAGACAGAGATAGAAAGAGGGAGAGAGAGACAGAGGGAGACAGAGAGAGACAGAGAGAGACAGAGGGAGAGAGAGAGAGAGGGAGAGAGAGAGAGGGAGAGACAGAGAGAGAGAGGGAGAGAGACAGAGAGAGGGAGAGAGAGAGAGAGAGGGAGAGAGAGACAGAGGGAGACAGAGAGAGACAGAGAGAGACAGAGAGAGAGAGAGAGAGAGGGAGAGAGAGAGAGAGGGAGAGAGAGAGAGAGATATAAAGAGGGAGAGAGAGAGAGAGGGAGAGAGACAGAGAGAGGGAGAGATAGAGAGAGAGAGGGAGAGAGACAGAGGGAGACAGAGAGAGACAGAGAGAGACAGAGGGAGAGAGAGAGAGGGAGAGAGAGAGAGAGGGAGAGAGAGAGAGAGAGAGGGAGAGAGGGAAGGAGAGGGAGAGGGAGGGAGGGGGGAGAGAAAAAGAGAATGAATATATATGAAAAGTATATCTAGGTAGGTATGTGCTCAGACATATATCTATGTGCACATATATGGGAGCACACACAGGCCTTCTGCAGAAGGTGACACTTGAGCCAACTCTTGAAGGAAGCCAAGGGTCCTGATGGGAGGAGGGGAAGAGGAAGAGCCTATCAAGCCTAGGGGACAGTCAGACGGAAGTCCAAATTTTAACAATTATTAGCAATGTCAACATGGACGAATCACTTTGCTCCTCTGCCTTCAGTTTTATCCTCTGTAAAATGAGGGCACAGCGCTCCATGGTCTCTTCTGGTGCTAAATCCCATGATCCCAAGTTCACAGGCTAAACTTACAGAGCCTCAGTTTCCCCTCTCCAAAAAAAATAGTGCTAATAACTGGATAGCTGCAGAGAAATTGAACCTTGGTGTAATGGAAATGGGATTGATGGTTTTATTATTGTTTAGTGACTGCTGCTTCATGGTCTCTTTTGCCTATTAAGTATCCAGCTTAAAAAAACAAACACTTTCCTCCATTCAATACACCCTCCTTCTTGTTTTCCTCTCTTCCTCTAACCTTCAGCAAATTTAAAGCTTTAATTTAAGTTGTGCCAAGAGAGGCAACTCCAGTGTAAGGCAAAACATCCTGGCCTAGAGGTCAAAACCTGAATTTCTGGTCCCAATTCTGATCCCAATTCGCTGTGTGACCTTTTAAGCAAGCTCATTCCTCTGTTTGGGCCTGAGTTTTTGCTTCCTGCAAATTGTGAAGAAGATAAAGGGATAATTTCTTTTTTTTTTTTAAGAGATAATTTCTTAAGCCTCAACTAGATTAAAAAAACAAAAAACAAACCTTACCTTCTGTCTTAGAACTGATACTAAATATTGGTTCCAAGGAAGAAGAGTGGTAAGGGCCAGACCAATGATGGCAAACCTTTTAGAGATAGAGTGCCCAAAGTACTACCGTCAAGCCACATCTGAGCCCCCCACCTTAGCCCAGGCAGGGGAGGGAGGAAGAGCTCCTATTGGACTGCTGGACAGAGGGGCGGGAGATGAGAGAAATGTCCTCAGGCATGGTGGAGAGGGGGAAGGGAGCAGCCCCCTCTGACATACATGCCATAGGTTTGTCAGCACGGGGCTAGGCAATGGGGGTTAAGTGACTTGCCCAGGGTTACCCAGCTAGGAAGTGTCTGAATCCATATTTGAACCCAGACCCTCCAGGCTTCAGGCCTGGAGCTTCATCCACTGAACCACCTGGCTGCCCCCAATACAGCTAGGTCTTTGTCATCCTAGGATTCTAAGTCAAAGCTGATCTCCCAGGAAGGCATCCATAGGACATATAATTTCATTCTATTTCCCCATCTTTGTTGTTTCGTTCGTGCACTATCAGCAAATCTTCACCCTTTTTACAACCGTTGTAACGATTTTTCTTCATATCCCTCAATAACATATGTTACAGGGCTCTGGAGTAATCTTAGATTTTAATTATAGGAATGGATGGGGGAGGGGAGAGAAGGAAGCCAGTGTTCTAAAGTGACTCAAACAATCATTTTTGCAACTTTAAGGTCGAAAGATTTGTTCTACAAACCTTTATTAACTTTCCTCAGGCATGGGGCAGTTAGGTGGCTCAATGGCTAGAGCTCCAAGCCTGGAGACTAGAGGATCTCGGTTCTAATGTGGCCTCAAACTCCCTAGCTGTGTGACCCTGGGCAAGTCACTTATCCCCCATTGCCCAGTCCTTACTGCTCTTCTTTCTGCCTTGGAACCAATATGCAATGTTGATTCTAAGATGGAAGGTAGGGTTTAAAAAAAAATCTTCCCAGGGAGGCCTGAAAGCAGCTTGGGATATAGAGTAGGAGTTGGGACCAGCCTACCAGCCTACCATGCTTGATGCAGCATTTTTGAAGATGCCTTCCTGTGGTCTTTGATTCTCGAGCATCTGTGTATGGGCCCGATGTTTCCCACAGCACTGCTGAGACTGATGTCACAACAGGATTGTAAACACTTCCCGTGACAGCCCTTGGCATTCAGCTTGACTGTAACAAGAGTGTAAGGCATCTTACTAAGCTGTTTGGTTGGCTGTTTTCCTCCCCTTCCATATTAATTTGGCACGAGCGAGAGATGCGAACTAGTCAAGGCTGGAGTTTGAAGTCTCCTCTGTTGGTGGAGAAAGGATCAGACTGGCTGATTTCCACCCTCATCCTTGGCTTTTTGGCTGTGAGAAACTCTCCCTTTCCTCTTGTTCTCTCCCCCATCTCCCTTTGCCCCTAAATACACAGGGAAGAGAGTTCTGAGAAATTATGTGGGACAGCAGATGTTGTCGTTGAGTCGTTCAGTTGTGTCCAACTCTCTGGCCCCATGGACCATAGTTACCCGTGGGATTTTCTTGGCAAGGACTCTGGACTAGTTTGATGTTTCTTCCTCTAGTGGATCCTTTTTTTTTTTAAACCAGGCAATGAGAGATTAAATGACTCATCCAGAACCACCCAGGTAGGAAGTGTCTGAGGCTGGATTTGAACTCAGGCCTTCCTGACTCCAAGTCCAGCACTCTATCCACTGAGCCACTTAGCTGCCTCCTAGGCAGAAAGAGATGAAATGATTTGCCCAAGATCACTCAGCTAGGCTCTGTCAAACTAGATTTGAACTCAAGTCTTTCTGACTCCACATCCTGTACTCAACCCCTGAACCACAGCTGCCTTGAGATAATGGATAGCACACTGGATTTGGAGACAGGAAGACCAGGATTAAAATCCTAACTCAAAGGGGCAGCTAGGTGACTCAGTAGATAGAGAGCCACCTCTGAGAACAGAAGGTCCTGGGTTCCAATCTGAACTCAGACACTTCCTAGCTGTGTATCCTTAAGGGCACTATTAACCCTCATTTTAATTAGTTAAAATTTTAAATTGAAAATTTACCCAGTTGCCTAACCCTTTACCCCAATTCTGCCTTGGAACCATTACTTAGTATTGATTCTAAGATGCAAAGTAAGAGTTTTAAAAGAAATCCCACCTCAAAACTTATCAACTGTGGAATCCTGGTCAAGTCACTTATTTTCTGAGACTCATGCTTCATCTGTACAAGAGATGGACTTGATGACCTCTGAATGATTGTCCAAATATATTAATAATAATAGCTAACACTTAAAAGTGCTTTACATATGTTATCTCATTTGATCCTCACAATCCTGGGAGGGAAGTGTTATTATTATTCCCATTTTATAGAGGAGGAGACTGAGCCTGAGAAGAGTTAGGTGACTTACTCAGGGTAACAGAGCTAGTAAACATCTAAGAACTGATTCCAAGGCCAGCATTGTATCTTTTATGATATCTAAGTGCCTCTAAACCTATTATCCTATACGTAAGACAGCAGCAAACCCAGGGAAACAGGATCAAGAAGAGATTTTCATTTTTTTGTCAGATTAAAAACTGGAAAGAGCCTTAGAGATAAGCTAGTCTAATTCCTTCCTTTTATAGAAGAGGAAACAGACCTACAGAAGAGACTTGTAGGGAAATCATTTGGTACAGTGAAAAGAGTGCTCACTGCCTCTAGGATGTGGGTTCAAATCCTACCACTGTGCCTATTTATCTGTTAATTTGGGCAATTTTCTTGGGTCTAATATGCAAAAAGAGGGAGTCTAGACTAGATAGATTTTGAGATTCCCTTCCAGCTCTTCTTTTATGATCCAATAATCAAAGCCATGGTCCAAATCCAAGCCTTTTAATTCCAAATCCAGCAATCATCCACCATATTGTGAATTTTCTTTCTTTGGCCAAGCAGAGGCCTCCCTTATGGTGATAATGCTTTCTTTTTTTTTTCTTTTTCTCTTCTTTCCGGTTCTGTTCTGTTTTTTTAACCTCTGCTTTCTGTCTTAGGATCAATATTAAGTACTGGTCCTAAGGCAGAAGAGCAGTAAGTGCTAGGCATTTGGGGTTAAATGACTTACTTGCTCAGTCACACAGCTAAGAAGTGTCTGAGGCCAGATTTGAACCCAGCACTTCCTGCCACCACTGAGTTACCTAGCTGCCCTGTGATGAGCCTTTCTGATCTTAGCCAGGTAGGTCCTTGGACCCATGGTCTATCTCTGGACTTAGACTCCAACCCTTTCCTGCCCAGGATGACCGGTCAGAGTTTGTGTCCTCTTTGCATTAATCTAGCCCCATCAGGCACTGGACTCGTAGGGCAGTATAGGTCTGACACTGACAAACATTTCTCAGTCTCCTTTGGAAGCCTGTTGGTTATTCAGTCATTTTTTTAGTCCTGATTCTTGTGGCCTCATTTGGGATTTTATTTTTATTTTTATTATTATAATTTTTTTTACTTTTTAAACATTATTTTATTTGGTTATTTACAAACATTATTCATTGCAAACAATGATCATTATCTTTTCCTCCCCCCGCCCCCCTCCCACCACTTCTCCCTTAGCTGGTGCACAATTCCACTGGGTTTCACATGTGTTCTTGATTCGAACCCATTTCCCTGTTGTTGGTATTTGCATTAGAGTGTTCGTTTAGAGTCTCTCCTCAGTCATATCCCCTCCACCCCTGTAGTCAAGCAGTTGCTTTTCATCGGTGTTTTTACCATTTGGGATTTTCTTGATAGAGATACTGGAGTGATTGCCATTTTCTCCTTCAGCTCATTTTATAGACGAGGAAACAGGCACAAACAGTGTTAAATGACTTTGAACTCAGGACGAAGAGTCTTCCTGCCTCAAGGAAGGATACTCTATCTGCTGTGCCATCTAGCTGCCCCCAAGAGCCTATGCTGCCTCCTAAACGTTTGCTACATAATTTGTTTTTGACCTTTCATCAAAGATTGTAGATTCCACCTAATTTGTAACCTCATTGAGGCTAAGAACTCCTAGAGTGTGACAAATGACATATTCTCCTTGGCTTTGGTAAGCTTTATGCTGTAATAATGACCCCAGCCTTGCAGCAGGTGGCTGAAGTATTCTCGTCATTTTACAAGTGAAGAAACTGAGTCACAGAATGGTTAAATCACTCACCCAGAGCCTCGCTGCATAGGTGGACAATCCAGGTCTCAAACCGAAGTCCCTCTGACACCCAGGCATTTTTTCTGTGATGCCACAGAGCCTTTTCAGAGCTCCTAGTTGGAGCTTAATAAGTATTTATTCAGTGATTGCATGTTTGGTATATAAAATAGAAAATTTGACTCTGATCTCTAAGGCCCCATTTGGTTTTAAGATTCTGTGACTTAGTTCTTCCTCTTCCTAGATTTACCTTCTTTAAACTTCAAAGGAGGGAGCCTTTGACCTGTACCTATTTCTGGGGGAGACAGAGAATTTAAAGAGAAGAAATTGGCTGCTCAGTTCTTTAAGCCATCTTATTAAACTGTGAGCTTATTAGCAGGAAGGAGTACAAGAGATCAGATCTGGCAGATGGCTATAGACAAGTGGGGGAGGGAACTTATTTAAATATTGGCTAG
The DNA here is from genome assembly GCF_027887165.1 of Monodelphis domestica. Lineage (NCBI taxonomy): Eukaryota > Metazoa > Chordata > Mammalia > Didelphimorphia > Didelphidae > Monodelphis > Monodelphis domestica. Next base: position 381,244,943 of record NC_077230.1, on the reverse strand, counting down.
TTTTCATTATCAAGAGACATCCAGAGGTTTGGGTGGTTGATTAGAAAACTCATTTGTTGGTGTTCAGTGGTGGTGGTGGTGGGGAGGACGGGACTCTGATGTCCCTTCTCATTTGCCGTGGCCTCTGAAACAAACAATTGATCAGATACTAAGAGAGCCCTTTATTCATGGAATCCCTCTGAGGCCTCTGCCAATTTCCCAAAGTCGCTGCCACCCTTTCAGTTGGAAGGGGGCTAGAATTCTGCTGGCTGTCTCGCTCTTGTCCTCTTTCCTTTTGTTTTTGTCCAATCTACCCAGAAGCACTGCCGCCACCCCCAAACCCCACTACGTCTGGCTGCCGGGCCAAAGGCATTTTGCTTTCATAGGATTTAGAATTAGAATGAACTTTGGAGTTCATCTAGTCTGATTTACTCACAGGAAACTTGGGTGAAAGTACCAGTACTGTTGTACACACATACTAACTGGGGGAGGGCAGCAAGTGGTATCTTTGACCTTCTTATCCTTCGTTTCCTTTCCTTGTTAAATGGAGATGGTCTTTCCACAACCTCATTCTAGAGAAAGTACTTTGGGCTTTAAAAACTTGAGCTGCTGTTGTTGATTATTATTGATTCAGACCAGTGATTTCAGCCTCAGGAAGAACTTCCAACATGGAAAGTTCCTCTGGGGCAACTACGCAGCTCAGCTGCTAAAGTGTCAGGACTAGAGATGAAAGGTCCTGGGTTTAAATCTGACCTCAGATACTTCTTAGCTGTGTGACCCTGGGCAAGTCACTTAACTCTGATTGTCTAGCCCTTACTGTTTTGGAATCAATACTTAGTATTGATTCAAAGTCAGAAGATAAGGGTTAAAAAAAGTTCTTCCTCCCATGCAGATTGGCAATTATTCTGTAACTTATCAGTCCTAGAGAATTGCTTAGGGGCCAGAAGAAGTTAAGTGACTTATTCTTGGTGATGTATCTGAGTATGTATCTGAGGTGGGGTTTGAATCCAGATATTAATCATATTTCATAGATTTAGACCTAGCCAGTACCTCAGATCATAAGGATGGAAATTGATTCCTAGAGTAATAAAGTAATATATATATATATATATATGTGTGTGTGTGTGTGTGTGTGTGTATAAATATATATATCTACCCTACTCTAGTCCATTTTTCATTCAGTTGCTGAAATGATTTTCTTAAAGGTCAGGTCTGACCATATCATATTCCTTTTCAATAAATTGCAATGGCTCCCTATTACTTCTAAGCCTTTTCATCGCCTGCCCCCTTCCTATATTTCTAATCTTTTTTTTTTTTTAGAACTCTTACTGTCTATTTTAGTGTCAGTTCTAATAAGGGTTAAGTGACTTGTCCAGGGTCATACAGGTAAGAAGGGTCTGAGGCCAGATTTTAACCTAGGTCCTCCTGACTCCTGGCCTGGCTCTCTATCTATTGTGCTAACTAGTTGCCCCTATTTCTTACCTTTCAATTCTTTACTCCCCTCCATGGACTGTGATCCAGTGACGTCAGCTTCTTTGCTGTTGCATCCACATAACATGGAATCTTTAGGCTCCTTGCTTTTCACTGACTGGATATATCCCTGCCTGGAATACTCTCCCTCTTTACTGCTCTGCCTTCTGGGTTTCCTGGTTTCCTTCAAGACTCAGCTTAAGCCTTGCTTTCTTTAGGAGGACCTTCCCATCTCCCACCATCACCTTCCCTCTGAGATACCTTCTATTTACACTGTCTGTGTCTTGTATGTAGCACATGGCTATGGGAGTTCCTTGAGGGCCAGGGCCTGTGTTTTTGCCTTTCTGTGTATCCTTAGCATTTAGATCTAATATATTTTGTTGTTACTGTTCAGTTATTTTTCATTCATGTTCTACTCTCCATGACTCCCCTTGGGATTTTCTTGATAAAGATACTAGAGTTGTTTGACATTTCCTTCTCCAGTTCATTTTACAGATGAGGAAACTGAGGCAAACAGGGTTAAGTAATTTGCCCGGAGTCATGCAGCCAATTAGTGTCTGAGGACAGATTTGAACTCCAGAAGATGAGTCTTCCTGACTTCAGGCACTGGGCCTCATTTTCCTCCTCTGTGAAATGAGGGGGTTGGGCTCACTGCTCTCTAAGACCCTTTCCAGCTTTAAAGCTGTGATCCGAGGACCTTGAACAAATTACTTAAACTTCTGGGGTCTCAGTTTCCTCATCTGCTCACTGACTTCCAGCTCTAGGCATCAGATCTAAATGGGCCACTATGCTGATCTCTTACGCCAAGCCTGGCCCTCTTCATGATGCCATTTTACTTCTTTGATGTTCTTATTTCTGTTATGTGGGGTGGTACGATGCAGAGAATACTTATTTTAGAGCCAGCCATAGAACTCAGTCTCTGTTTCTGTTATTGACTATTTTTTTGATCAGTGTAACTTTGCAAACATTATTCCTCCCTCTGGGTGTAGCTCCTAACTACGAGTGATGGGCGATCTTGGACAAATCACTGAACCCCTATTGCAAGCCCTTACCTCTCTTCTATCAATTCTAAGACAGAAAATAAGGGTTTAAAAAAATAAAAGAAAAGGGGACAACTAGGTGGCTCAGTGGATTGCAAACCAGGCCTAGAGACAGGAGATTCTAGGTTCAAATCTGACCTCAGACACTTCCTACCTGTGTGACCTTGGGCAAGTCACTTAACCCCATCGCCTAGCCCTTACTGCTCTTCTGCCTTGGAACCAATACACACTGCCTTGGAACAAATACACAGTATTGATTCCAAGATGGAAGGTAAGGGTTTTTATTTAGAAAAAGAAAAAAAGATCATTCACCTGGGATTTAGGAGATCTGGGTTCTAATACTGCTTTTGCCACTAATTCCCTTTGTGACTTTGGATAAGCACTTCTTTCTGAGTCTCCGTTTATGCCTCTGTAAAATGAGGGACAGTCTCCAATGTCCTCTGTCATCTGGACTGCCCATTAATCATAATATAAACAATGATCTCACGCTCTTCCTGCTCTTCCTCAGGGTCTGGGTATAGGGTAAGTGCTTATTAAGTACTTGTAAACTGATAGCTTTAATTAGGGTTTGCTAAGCACTTTCTTGATGATAACAGCTTGTTTTTGTCTTGGTGACAGTCCTATAGATAGATAGTTTGGGCATCATCTCCATGTTACAGATGAGGAAACTGAGGTTGATAGAAGGAAAGTGGTCACATATGATGTATGATTTGAACCCAGCTCTCCTAGCTCCAGGTCTTTCACCCTTTCCACTGTGCAGTGCTGCTTCCAAGCCTGTGATTTACAAGAAAGTTGGATATGCTGAACTGTCTCTTCCAAATACACTTTAAAAAATGGATAACCCAAGTTCTTGACGCCTTAAGAACCTAGTGAAGGGCTGAGTGATAATTAAGTTTTTCTTCCCCTGTTATTGGCTGATTAATCCAATAATTGCAATAATTTATCTTCACGCACTAGCAGAACCCTGAGGGCTGTTCCCATCTCTGCTTTCTGAAGTTATGATTAGTTGTCCCTTTCATGAGGGAAGGAAGGGGAAACAATCTTCAGACTTTCAGGTCTGAAGATAGACTCGAGATCCACGGACCAGCCACAATTCATTAGTGGCAGATAAGGAGATGCATGTCACGGGGAAGAAACAGTTTGGTTTTCTCTGCTGTCATGGAAGGGAGAGATTTGCAGAGCAGGCAAGCCTAACAGATTGTTTTTTCTTTTTTGCAGCAGTGGGATATTGTGGTAAGACTTGGTGTCAGAAGTACAGAGTTCAAGTCCCAGTACCCCCCACCTCCCCAGTTACTGACAGTGTGACTTAATTAATTAATTAATTTTTTTAAGCCCTTACCTTCTGTCTTAGAATCAATACTGTGTATTGATTCCCAAGGCAGAAGAGCTACAAGGGCTAGGCAGTGGGGATTAAGTGACTTGCCCAGGGTCACACAGCTAAGGATACAGATTTGAGTCCAGATTTGAGCCCAGACCTTCCATCTCTAGACCTAGTTCCCTATCTACTGAGCCATCTAACTGCCCCCTACTTTAAATCTTTTTAGTATTATTATTTTACAGTGTGACTTTAAGCAAGTCTCTTTCCCCTCTCTCAGCCTCAGTTTCTTCACTTGCCATTTAAGGAGGTAAGATGCACCCTAAATTCCCTTCCTGCTTCAAAGGGTAGAATGATCACATATCCCACAGTTCACTTCAATCTTCCTCTTATGCTTTTGCTTCTATGTGACCTAAGGCAAGTCATTTAATTGTTTTGGGTCTCGGTTTCCTCATCTGTAAAATGAGGAGGTTGGTCTAGAGAACTTGACTCTATGATCTTTGGATATATTCTCCCTTCACACCCAAATCATAGAATCATTAGCTTCCTTCCAAGCATAGCTCAAATAGTAACTCCTATATAAGGCTCTATTAATAACCTGCTCTCTCTCTCTCTCTCTCTCTCTCTCTCTCTCTCTCTCTCTCTCTCCTCTCTGTCTCTTTTTGTTTCTCTCTCTCCCTCTGTCTCTCTCTCTCTCTCTCTCTCCCTCTCTCTCCCTCCCTCTCTCTCTCTCTCTCTCTGTCTCTCTCTGTCTCTCTCTCTCTCTCTCTCTCTCTCTCTCTCTCTCTCTCTCTCTCTCTCTCTCTCTCTCTCTCTCTCTCTCTTTCCCTCTCTCTTTCTCCTCTCTCCTTTCTCTCTCCTCTCTCCCCTCTCTCTCCTCCCCTCTCTCTCTCCGCCCTCTCTCTCCTCTCTGCTCTGTCTCTTTCATATGTCCGTCTCCTCTCTCCTCTCTCTTTCCACGCTCTCTTTCCCTCTTTGTCTTTCTCTCTGTCTCTCCTTTTTGCTCTATCTTTTCTGTCTCTTTCTGTTTCATCTTTCTCTTTCACTCTCTCTTACGCTGTCTTTATCTCTGCTTTTGTCTCTGTCTCTCTCTGCCTCCATATCCTCCCCCCCCCGTCTTTATCTTTCTCCTTTTCTCTCTCTCTGCCTCTCCATCTTTTTCTCTCTGTGTCTCTATCTCTTTGTCTTTAATTGTAATTTTTACACTATCTTTCTGACTCATGTCTTTCTCTCTCTCTCACTCTCTCTCTCACTCATCTCTATCTCTGCCTTTGTTTCTGTCTCTCTCTGACTCCATCTCTCCCCTCCTCTTTCTCTTTTTCTGTCTTTCTGTGTCATTCTCTGTCTGTGGCTTTCTGTCTCTTCCTGTGTCTCTGTGTTTATCTATCTGTTTATTTCTGCCTTTTTCTTTCTCTCTGTCTCTCTCGCTCTTGGCCTGTCTCTGTCTCTCATTAAACCCATACTGTCAGTCTTAGAATCAATACTAAGTATTGGTTTCAAGTTAGAAAAGCAGCAAAGGGCTAGGCAATTGGGTAAGTGACTTGCCCAGGGTCACATAGTTAGGAAGTATCTGAGGCCAGATTTAAACTTATTGTCTATGGGTCTGTCTCTCTATCCACTAGGCCACCCAGCTGCCCCAACAACAACACACACTCTTGAAATTACTTTGTTTTACTTTGTACAGCAATCATTTGTAGTTATAGTGTACATGAGCCATTTAGCAAAATAGGATCATCTCGTGGGCAGGCACCGTTGTGTTGTCTTTTGTCTTTGTATTCCCACTGCATGGCAAATGCTAAGTGCTTAATGAAAGACTGTTGAGTCGAATTTTTTTTTTAAACCCTTACCTTCCGTCTTGGAGTCAATACTGTGTACTGGCTCCAAGGCAGAAGAGTGGTAAGGGCTAGGCAATGGGAGTCAAGTGACTTGCCCAGGGTCACCCAGCTGGGAAGTGTCTGAGGCCAGATTTGAACCTAGGACCTCCTGTCTCTAGGACTGGCTCTTAATCCACTGTGCTACCCAGCTGCCCCCAGAGTTGAATTTTTAAATGAAAACTTATGATATTGCTCAGTGCTCCATTCTAGACATGTAGATGTGTGGTCATTCATTCATTCAGTAAATATTTAAGAGTCTGCTCTGTGCTGAGCAATAAGCTTGGCCTTTGGGGAGACACAATGATAAATCAAACACATTCTCCACCCTCATAATACTAAGAGCTGACATTTTTCTATTGCTTTATAAATGGCTTACAAAGCACTTTTTGCACTTTGCCTCATTAATCATCAAATGGGAACAACCTCCAAAGTTGTCTAGTCAATACATACTTATGTAGGAATCTCCTCCATAGTATCTTCCCATGGTTTAGCCTCTGCCTGAAGACCTTTGGTAACAGAACTGCAGAGACAGAGAGACAGAGACAGAGAAAGAGAGAGACAGAGACAGAGACAGAGAGAGACACAGAGAGAGAGACAGAGACAGAGACAGAGAGAGACAGAGACAGAGAGATGGAGAGAGACAGAGATAGAGGGAGAGAGAGACGGAGAGAGAGACAGAGAGACAGAGAGAGAGAGAGAAGGAGGGGGGGGGAGGGAAGGAGAGGGAGAGGGAGAGAGAATGACTATTCCTTGGACAAGTCCCTTACCATCTCTGAGTCTCAATTTGTCCCTCTGCAAAATAGGGATAGAGCTTGACTACAGTGGTGGAGGGGATATGATTGAGGAGAGACGCTAAATGAACACCATAATGCAAAAACCAATAACATGGAAATGAGTTTGGATCGAGGATACATGTGATACCCAGAGGAATCACGCATCGCCAGTGGGAGGGGTGGGGGGAGGGAAAAAAAAGAAAATGATCTTTGTTTCTAATGAATAATGTTTGAAAATGCTCAAATAAAATAATGTTTAAAAGGAAAAAAATAAAACAAAGGCAAGGGGGCAACTATGTAGCATAGTGCATAGAGCATCAGTCCTGGAGTCAAGAGGATCTGGGTTCGAATCTAGTTTCAGATACTTCCTAGATGTATGACCTTAAGCAAGTCACTTAACTTTGCCTAGCCCCTATATGGCTATTCTGTCTTAGAATCCATCTGTAGTAAAGGTTAAAAAAAAATAAATGAAGTTAAAAAAAAAAGGGATAGAGCAGCAAGTTGGGTGTGGTGGATAGAGTGCCAGACTTGGTGTCAAGAACACTGAGTTCAAATCTAGACTCAGACACTTATTAGCTGTGTTAACCTGGACAAGTCATTTACCCCTGTTTCCTCATCTGTGTGGAAGATGCTGATAAGATATACAAGGGGGAAGCTGGATGCAAGAAAGTTCCCATTAGGAAGGAGCCCTCAAGCTGAGCCTAGAAAGGAATTGTAAGAGGCAGAAGTGAAAGGGAGAGAAAACTTGAAGCATAAATATTGGAGAAGAGAGATCCAGGCAGGGGTGGGGAGAGCTGTTGGCAGAGAAGCTGTCTTCCTTCTCTTTCACCCTGGCTCTCTGACCTCAACCTCTCACAAAGCTCTTCAGCCCCACCCGGCACCCTGGTAGAAGTCTGTGGATGGCAAGAATCTCACTTCCTTTTCCCCAGCTATTGGGTTTTACTATGATGACTTTCCCCCTTCATTAGTAGAACTCAACTTACTCCTTGTGGTTTGTCTTTTTCCCTGAATGCTCCAGGCAGGCATTCTGGCCTTTGCACTGCTGGGGAGAGTCCTGCGCCCCATGGAAAGTACCCTGGACTGGGCAAGGTCAGGAGATCTGGGTTCATATTTTTCTTCTATCACTTCCCAGACTTGCGACTTTGGGCACCAGTCTGAACCTTGACCTCCTCCTCTGTCAAATGGGCACAATAACATTACATATATGTGCATTTTGAGTCTTTTTGAGGACCAAATGAAATATCCATAAAATGCTTTGTAATCCTTTCAGCTTTATAGATATCAGCTAATATACTATTAGATATGCCCATATTTGTGTACATGGTGTTTCTTCCAATAGAGTGTAAGCCTCTTTGAGGACATGCTCAGTTTTCCTTTCCTCTTTGCATCCCCACTGCTTAGCAGTCCCTGGCACTGCAGTAGGCACATAACCGATGCCTGTTGCTTGCTTGTTTGGGTTTGTACTCTATGCCACCCCCACCTTGCCCAGTAGAATGCAAGATCCTCAAGGGCAGACAGTTTCATTTGTTTTTTATTCCCAGCAGCCAGTACAGTGCCTGGCAGGTGATAGGTGCTTACTAAAAGCTGGCCGATTGATTGAGGAACCTGGGCCTTTGGTCTGAGGAGCTGTTTCCAGATCTCCTCACCTTGGATGTTTTTTGTGTGTTGTTGGGGCTGAAAACCCTTATTCCTTGTCAGCCAGTGTTTTGCTAATGAGCCTCTCCATCTTGGGCTGGGGCTCAGATGACCAACATATTCTGACATTGGAAGCTTTTTTTGTCTTACAGTAGGTTCTGTTAGAGGTGGTTGGAGGCTCCCTCTCTCAAGACCCAGCTACTCATGGACCCAGTTCTAATTCTACCATTGAGTGCCATGAGAGGGTTTCTAACCTGAACTCATTAGCCCTTTCTTAGGCAGTCTGGTGTTTTCTCTCTGCCTCTGCCCACCAGGAGCTCACCATATTGGCGTCCAACTAAGTGACCCCCACCTGCTGAAGCTGCTGGATCCTTTCTTCCTTCCCTTCCTCCTTTCCTTCCTTTCTTCCTTCCTTCTTTCCTTCCTTCCCTCCATATCCATTCTTCCTTCCATGTCCATCCTTCCTTCCTTCCTTCCTTCCTTCCTTCCTTCCTTCCTTCCTTCCTTCCTTCCTTCCTTCCTTCCTTCCTTCCTTCCTTCCTTCCTTCCTTCCTTCCTTCCTTCCTTCCTTCCTTCCTTCCTCCCTTCCTCCCTTCCTCCCTTCCTTCCTTCCTTCCTTCCTTCCTTCCTTCCTTCCTTCCTTCCTTCCTTCCTTCCTTCCTTCCTTCCTTCCTTCCTTCCTTCCTTCCTTCCTTCCTTCCTTCCTTCCTTCCTTCCTTCCTTCCTTCCTTCCTTCCTTCCTTCCTTCCTTCCTTCCTTCCTTTTCCTCCTTCATTCCCCTTTATCTTTTATCTTAGAAGCAATACTGTGTTTTGGTTCTAAGACAGAAGAGTGGTAAAGGCTAGGCAAAGAGGGTTAAGTGACTTGCCCAGGGTAACATACTAGGAAGTGTCTGGCGACAGTTTTGAACCTACGTCCTCCCAATTCTGGGCCTGCCTTTTTATCCCCACCTAGTTGTTCCTGCTGGATCTCTTGATAGCAGTTGGGCTAGTCAGTAAGATATTTCTACAGTTGAGCAAATTGAGGCTGATTGTGAGTTTTTGCTCAAGGTCACATATTTGATAAGTAAAAGAACTTGAGACTTGAACCAGATCTTCTGACTCTATGTCTAGTGTTCTTTCTATAACACTGTGCTATTTTTAAGGCAGCTAAGTGGCTTGATAGATAGAGCTCTGGACATGGAATCAGAAAGACCTGAGTTCAAATGTGACCAACATTTATTAGCTATGTGACCCTGAGCCAAAGCCTCTGTCTGCCTTAATCCACTGGAGAAGGAAATGGCAAACTACTCCAGTATCTTTTCAAAGAAAGTTCTATGGACAGTGTTGGTGTGGTCCACAGGATCATGAAGAATTGGATGTGACTGAACAACAACAAATGCTATTTTTATCCATTGATCCTGGTTTTCCTCTTTGGCACCATATGTTTGAAACAAGTCTAATCTCTCTTCCACAGGCAGTCCTACTGGCATTTGAAAACTGAGATCATTTGGCATATTAATTTTCTTCTTCTTGGGGGTAAATATCCCTAGTCCTTGACTTCAGAACCTTTGTGTCTAGATATCCCATAAGGACCTCAAATTCAATATTTTTGAAATGGAGCTTATTACATTTTAAATGATTACTTAAGTTTTGTCAATATTCTTTTTCCTTATACATTCCCCTTAAAAAGAAAAAGATTTAATCAAAATTGACCAATATTGTGCTCTTATATTCCCCTTACCTCTATAATTATAGGAGGAAAACGGATTTCATTTTCTGTTCTTGAAGACCAAGTACAGTCATTCTGATTAATCTGGTTCTCAACTCCTTTTGGTAATAATTTTGTACATGTAATTATAGTTACTGTGTATGTAATTATAGTCACTGTGTATATTTAAAATTTTTTCTTTTTTTGTTATGAACTGAATTCTCATCAATCTTTGTGTATATAATTCTCCTGGATCCACTTACCTCTCTGTGGATCAGTTCATATAAGTCTTTCAATGTTTTTCTGAATTCCTCATTTATAATTTCTTGTGGAAAAATTATATCATACTATATCCATATGCCAAGACCTGCCTAGCCAGTTCCCAGTTTGGAGGCAAATCCATTGTTTCCAGTTTGTGGCCACTATAAAAAGTGCTGCTATGAAATGAATGAGTACCTTAGTGCATATGGGATCTTTGTTTCTGTCTTGGACTTTCTTGTGATACACTTCCAGGAATAGGATTGTTGCATTAAAAGGGCTTAGTGACTTTGTTACATACTTCCAAATTGTTGTCTACATCATTGGATTGGCTCCACCATTTATTAGTATGCTTGACTTTCCATAGACCCTCTTCCATCTTTGCCAATTTGATGATGTAAAACCTTTGAGCTATTTTAATTTATGCTTATCATTTTAATGCCTTTTGAGTTTTTCATTTGTAAAGTGATTGATAGTTTTCATTTTTCAAAATCTTTTCCCTCTTATGTATTAATGTTAGATTTTGTCCATATCTGTAAAATTGGATCTTGGTGCAAAGATTCTTTCCTCCACTCAACAGTTTCTCCTATTCTAGTTACACTAAATGTATTCATTAAAAGCAAATGTTTTTATATCTTAAGTAATTGGGGCAACTAGGTGGCTCCCTGGATAGAGAGCCAGGCCTAGAGACAGGAGGTCCTCAGTTCAAATTTGACCTCAGACATGTTCTAGTTGTATAATCCTGTACAAGGCACGTCAGCCCCATTGCCCAGCCCTTTCTACTCTTCTGTCTTGGAACCTATACTTAGTATTGATTTTTAAATGGAAGGTAAGAGTTTTTAAAAAATAAAAACATTAAATAATCAAAATGGGTTATTTTATGATCACATGTATTCTGCGTTTGGTTGAGGATTCTCCCCCTAAACATAGATCAGAAAAGCATTTCTTTCTGCTTTCTTCTAATTTTTTTTAAATGATGCTCCCTTTTCCATGTAGATTATATATCCTTTGGGAATTTATTGTATTATGTGTTGGAGAATGTGAATCTAAACCATTTTCTGCCAAACTGCACTCTAGTTTCCCCAGAAGTCCTTGGAAATAGAGAATTCTTCCTGAAGTACCTTGTGTTCTTGTATTTATCAAACGCTGTCCGAACAAACTGTGTTAGACTGCTTCTGGATCTTGCTTATTTAGTTTGTTCCACAAATCTACTTTCTGGTTTTTAACCAATTCCAAATACTTTTGATCATTGTTTTATAATATCATTTGATATCTGGTCTTCATTCCTCCTCTTTTTGAGATTCAAGACCCTTTGTTCTCCCTCCAAACGACTTTTGTTTAGTTCTATAAAGCAATCCCTGGGTAATTTTGCTCAGCTTAGCACTGAATTGGGGGGGGGGGGTGCTGTCTTTCTCCAAAGCTGGTTTCTTCTTGACTTCACTCTTTCTGTCTGTGACACCACCACTCACTCTTTGTCCCCTGTGTGGAAACTTGTGGTTATCTTTGAACCCACCGTCTCCCTCTCCTCTCTTATTCCAGCAATTGTCCAGTCCTGACAATTTCACCTTTGTAACAGCTTTTACGCCTGTCCGCCATCCCTATCCCCACCTCCACGGCACTAAAATCAGCCCTCATCACCTACTCCTAAACTATTGCATTAGCCTCCTAGCAAGTTTCCTGTTTCTATTCTCTCCCATCCTGCTCCAATCTGTCCTTCATGCAACTGATTATTGAATGAATAAATGAATGAATGCAACTGCCTGACTAATGAATGAATGCAAATGTCTGATGAATGAACGAAGAAGTGTTTATTAGGTGCTTAATATGTGCAAAGCACTTTTCCAAGTGCTAATCTTTATATATAGATCTATAAATGTTAATCTTCTATTTAAAACAATTTGAAAGGGCTCCCTTTTCAAAGAAAGGGACTCAGACTATCTAGCCTGCTATCTAAAGTCTTCCATAATCTTCCAGGCTTATCCCACATCACTTTTTGGGGTCTTGTTTTAAAGGCTTTCTTTTTGTCTTCCTACAAATGCTAAGACAGAAGGGTAAGAGCTAGGCAATCTAATGTAAGTGACTTGGTCAGTGTCACACAGTTAGGAAGTGTCTGAAGCCAGATTTGAGCCTGGGTCCTCCCAATTCCAGGCCTGCCTCAAAGATCATGCCTAATAATGAAAATGATAGCTAGCATTTATAGTGCTTAGCACAGTGCCTGGCACATACTAGATGCTTTTGAGGGCCAGCTAGGTGGCTCAGTGGATAGAGACCCAGGTCTGGAGGCAGGAGGACCTGGGTTCAAATGTGGCCTCAGACACTTCCTAGCTGTGTAACCCTGGGCAAATCACAACCTCCATTGTCTATCATGATGGTGAACCCATGGCATGTATACCAGAGATGGCTGTTCCCTCCTCCCTCTCCACCATGCCTGAGGACATTTTTCACATCACCCATCCCTCTGTCAATCAGCCCAATGGGAGCACTTCCTCTATCCCCTGTCTAGGGTAAAGGAGTGACTCACATGTGGTGTGAGAGTATAGTTTGGGCACTCAATCTCTAAAAGGTTCACCATCACTGGCCTACCCCCTACTGCCCTTCTGCCATGAAACTGATGCTTAGTATTGATTTTAAGACAGAATGTAAAGGTTTAAAAACCAAATAAATGCTTATTGTTTGGTTGGTTATAGAGTCCTTTAAAGTTTCCAAAAACACTTTACGTTTGCCATTTCATTTAGTCACCATAAAGGCCTGTGAGGTAAGCCCTATTAGTGTCCCAATTTTATAGATAAGGAAGTTGAGGCAGAGAGTAGATTAAGAGACTTGACCAGGACATATAACTAGTAAGTATCTGTGGCTGGATTTGAACTTGGGTTTTCCTGACTTCCAAGTCTAGCAGTCATATGAAAATCTGCTCATGTTTAACCTGGAGAAAAATTCTCTTCTGCATAAGAAACTTCAGGTGTTTCCTTTTGTTTGGGGGGGGTGGTGGTGGTAAATTCAATTTGGCAAGCATTTCCCAGCCAGCCTCATAGGTGCTAAAGATATAAGGACAAAAATGAAGTAGCCCCTACCCTCAAGGAGTTTATATTCTACCAGGGGAGGCAGAGGATAAAACATGGTAAAAGATAAGTAGATAAAAGATCTATGGGGCAGTTAGGTGGCTCAGGATTGAGAGGTAGGCTTAGAATCAGGACATGGGTTCAGATCTAGCCTGATACTTCTTAGCTGTGTGACCCTAGGTAAGTCATTTAACCCTTTTCACCTATCCCTTTCCCTTTGGTCTTAGAATTGTTCCTAAGACAGAAAGTAAGGGTTTTTAAAAAAAGATCTACATCTGCTATACAAAGTAATTTTGGTGATGATGTGGGAGAGCTCTAACCAATGGCAGGAGTCAATAAAATCCTTATGTAGGAAAGCTGAGCTTCGAAGGGAACTAGGGATTTCAACAGATGGTGGTAAGGAGAGAGAGCATTCTAGGCATGGGAGAATAGCTTGTGTAGGCAGAGACTGGAGATAGAATGTTGTGCATGAGCTTCCAAAAACAGACTAATTTCAGTGGAATAGAGTTCCTGGTGGGGAGTAAATCAGACTGGAAAGATAGGTTGGAGCCAGATTGCACAGGATTTTAAATGCCAAACAGATGAGTTTATATTTTCTCCTAGGGGCATTAGTGAGCCACTGGAGCGGCTTGAGTCAGGGAATAATGTAGGCAGACCTGTGCTTTAAGAATCTCAATTCGCCAGCTGTGTAGAATATAGATTGGATGGGGGAGAGCCTGGCTTGGGGAGACCAATTGGGAAACTTTTGCAGTAGTCCAGGGGAGAGGTGGTGAGAGCTTGAACTAGAGGAGAGGCTATATGGGCAGGGAGAAGGGGAGGCACATGAGAGGTATTTCCTGCAGGTAGATTAATAAAACTCGGCAACTGCCTCAGATAGTTCCTGGCTATGTGACCCTGGGCAAGTCACTTAACCCCCATTGCCTAGCCCTTACCACTCTTCTGCCTTGGAATCAATATTTAGTATTGATTCTAAGACAGAAAGTAAAAACAAAAAGCAAAAAACCCAAAAAATACCTGGTGAGTGACTGGATATAGTTTCAACCTTCTCCATTTGACATTTAAAGCCTTTCACAGTCTGTCTCCAGGCTTCCTTTCCAGTCTTATATCACATCTCTCCTCCTCAAATAATAAATTCCAGCCAAACTGGCCTGCTTGCTATTCTTTGTATATGGTATCCCATTCCACGCCGCCATGTTTGTGCATAGTCTGTTCCTTAGGCCTGAAATATACTCAGCCTTTTGGAATTCTTACATTCTTTCAAGGCTCATCTTAGGCACTATTTCCCATGTAAGACCTTTCTTTATTCTCTTTCCTTTGAGCCTCCCTCCTCAGAAATCCCTTCTTTCTCTAATTACTTTGCATTTGCTTTTTTTCCTTAAAAAATTATTTTTAATTAATTATTTTTAAACCTTGACCTTCTATCCTAGAATCAGTACTAAGTATTTGTTACGAGGCAGAAGAGTGGTAAGGATTTGGCAATCTGGATTAGGTGACTTGCTTAGGGTCAGATAGCTAAGAAGTGTCTGAGACTGGATTTGAACCCAAGACCTCTTTATCTTCTGGTCTGGCTCTCTATCCTCTGAACCACCTACATATCTCTGTATTTACTTTCTAAGTATATTTGCCTTTTTATGTACATATTGTATCTCCTAGTAGAACATGTTCCTTGAGAGCAAAATTTACTTCATTTGTGTTTTTTATCTCTAGTGTCTAACATGGTGTCTTGCACATAGTAGGTGCTTAGTAAATGCTCATTGAGTTGAAAAGAAAATCGTCAGTCAGATAGTTGTCTTCAAGATTTTGGAGAGTTGTCAAGTGGAAAATGGATTCGATGTATTTCATTTGACTGCAGTGGGCAGAGCTGGTAATGAGTAAAAGTTTCATGGAAGCCAGTTTAAGGTTGATTTCAAAGAAAACAATTATTATTAGAGTTGACCCAAAGTGGAATGAGCTCCCTTAGAAGGATATCGATTCCCCCTCTAGGGCTGTATCCAAACTCCTATTCCAACTGATGAGCTGAGTCCAAAGAGTTTGCTACTATGCTCTTTCAGAACTCAACAGGTACCCTTGACGAGTCAGAGATGTGTGTCCTTTTTAATGATGTAGTCCATGAGCCCCCATCGGTGTGCTTCTTGTCATGAATATTGGTTGAAAATCACTTCTTCAACCAAGCTGAAGTACCTTTGGGAGAGGGATATTTGCTAAAGCAGTATAATATATAGTACAAAAAATATTTTTCTTCCCCCCTCCATCCTACTATGTCTGTGATATACTTTCCCACCAGTTTATACAGTCCAGGGGAATGTGGGCCCAAGTTTGGGGAGCACATGAGGCAAAAAGACTGTTTGGATTCCTTTTCTCTCCTTTGTAGGATGCTAATGAAGTTCTCCTAAGGCATGGTATAGTTTATTTGCTTGGCTTCTTGTGAAGCTGTGACTCGATGTCTAGTCTCTCCTTTGCTACCAAGACATATTGCCATCAACTGATCCAGGTACACCTCTAGGGTGACAGTAGGGGAAACGAGCAGAACAAAATTCACTGGACTTTTCCAAGACGGGAAGGTTTTTCTCTGGTCAGAAAGGACAGGAAACTTAGGTTAAGGCCCTCCTTTTCTCCTCAGCTTGTTTTATTGAACAGGATCTTACACTTGCTCTGGTCTCTAGAATAATCCTTGTTCTAAGATAGCTTGACGTTTTATAGATGATCCTAACAAAGGACCTGACTGTTTCCTGAGGAATATCATTCCTCTTCACTCCAGATCCAAAGGTTTTTGGCACTTAGTCTAAAGCCTTAGCTTGACTGATTAGAGTTGAACAAATTGATTGATTAAGACTTGTTCTCAACTTGTAAAGGTATCAGAACATTTTGCTACTCAACTTCAGTTATTGTGGGGTGACTCAATCAGCCTCACTCTTATACAGGTCTTCAAGAAAGACTAGATTATCCATGCTTCAAGCCTGTTGATGATATAATTTAGAGCTAGAAAAGACTTTCCACACCATCTAGTTCCACTCCCTCTCTCCTGTCTTTTACAGAAGTGGAGTTTGACACCAAGAGAAGTTAAATGACTTGCCTAAGGTCACACAACTGATAAGGGACAGTATTGAGATTTGAACCTAGGACCTCCCAGTGCAGGGCATTACTGTCTCCTCTAACCCTTTGTCAGGTTGTAGACAGAACTCTTCTTCAAGTACAGGTTGAATCCAAAGGACTTTGAGGACACCTTAGAGATTCTGCCGTTGTCATAGAAGTAATAGTTGTTAATAATAGTAATAAATGACATATCCCTGTCAGCCTGTGAGACATCCCCATTCTATCTGTACCTAATGACAGTTTTGTCAGGTAAGCTTTATCTGCATTGACCTGAGATTATGGAGCAGCTAGATAGCATAGTAGACAGAACTCCAGGTCTAGAGACGGGAGGTCCTGGGTTCAAATATGGCCTCAGACACTTCCCAGCTGTGTGACCCTGGGCAAGTCACTCAACCCCCATTGCCTAGTCCTCACCGCTCTTCTGCCTTGGAACCAATACACAGTACTGATTCTAAGATGGAAGGTGAGGGTTTAAAAAAAGTGTGGGGGATGGCTGTGAGTTCTCCCCTTTCTCCAATCACTTGGGGCCAGGGACGTCTGTGGCTGAATTGTTCTGCCAAGGAATGTCTCTCCTAATCCTTTGCTCTAAGCCATGGCTCGTGGCCTTCTCTGGGAAGGTGATCCCACATAATTGAGACGCCAGGCCTCTCGGTCACATCAGAGGCCAAATGTGGCACTCGAATGGACAGCTGACGATGGCTTGAGAGCAGATCTGGTTTCCATGAGGCATTCCAGGGAATCGTGATGATTGTAACCGCTATTTATACAGCACGTAACGGTGTGTAAAGTGCTTCCTATACATTATTTCAAGTCTTAGGACAATTTGATGGGGCCAGTCAGACAGATACTATTGCAAAATCTTTTTACAGATGGGGAAACTGAGGCCCAGGGAGGTTAAGGGATTTGGCCAGAGGTGGAATTCAGCCAGGTGTGATTGTTTTTTAACCCTTACCTTCCGACTTAGTGTCAGTATTATATACTGGTTCCAAGGCAGAAGAGTGGTAAGGGCTATGCAATGAGGGTTAAGTGACTTGCCCAGGGTCACACAGCTAGGAAATGTCTGAGCCCAGCACATAGAATTTTTAAAAAATTATTAAACCCTTCTCTTCCATCTTAGAATCAAGACCATATATTGGTTCCAAGACAGAAGAGCAGTAAGGGCTAGGCAATGAGGGTTAAGTGACTTGCCCAGGGTCACATAGTTAGGAAGTGTCTGAGGCCAGATTTGAACCCAGGACTTGCCGCCTTCCAGCCTGGCTGCCTATCCCGTGAACCTCCTGGCTGTCCCTCAATGAGCCCTTTGACTGTTTTCTTTCTCGCCCCTTCTCCATCATGCTTTTTCAGCTCCTGC
Organism: Monodelphis domestica; assembly: GCF_027887165.1. Lineage (NCBI taxonomy): Eukaryota > Metazoa > Chordata > Mammalia > Didelphimorphia > Didelphidae > Monodelphis > Monodelphis domestica. The sequence goes on along the minus strand of NC_077230.1, from coordinate 381,227,407 downwards.
CAGCCAGAAAGGTAAATGCAGTTGAGAGAAACATTCTGTTCTGCTGAAGAGCCTGTTTTAAGATTGTCTTCCCGAACCCCTTGGACAGCACAGCAGGCCACTGAAGGGATGCGCTCGGTTGCTATGGGAAGCCTTCCTCCTCGCACTCACATTTTGCTCTGCTTTTTGGAATAAAGCGTTCCTTTCTTTGGAATGCACATCGAGCCCAACTTGGCCAATTATGTTCTCCCCAGCCCTGCGCCTGTCACTCTCACCTGAATAGCCTGTTTCCCACGGGAGCTGCTCAAGGGAAGTCCCAGTGCAGCCCAATGTGTCTATACGCCTCTTCTTTAATGGGTCTCTTTCCCTTCCTCCCTTCCTCCCTTCCCCCTCCCTCTTATGGAGGCCTGGTTTGGGAGCTCGGAGGGACCCTCGATATGGTCACATCCAACCATTTCATTTGACAGGTGCAGAAATGGAGGTCCAGAGTCTTGCCCTGTGCTTAGCAGGATGCCTTGTGCATAGCTGCTTAATAAATGGTGGTGGTGGTGGTTGCCCAAGGTTCCCCAGCAAATATCTGAGGCAGGATTTGAACCCAGATCTCCTGAACTCCAGCTCTTCCGAGATGCCTCTTCCCATGGCTCTCCCCCTTCTCCTAGTCATAAAGAAAAAATCCAACAGAGATGTGATGGTGGTTACGGCCTCACAAGGCTCCTTGTACCTTTTCCAGTGAACTTAAAGAGGCAAGCCTGTGCCGGAGCCGGCTCCAACCACTCAGGAGAGCCCGTTGTTAAATGTTGTTCCTCTTGAGCCATTACAAATCAACATTTAGAAATGAGCAAGTGACAAATCAGGACTTGCTTGATTTATTATTTTATTCAATTTTCTAGACATAACAAAGCACTAGACAAAACATGAACACTCTATTAATAATTACTATAATTATATAAGATATACTTTTATTAATAACTAATTAATACTAATATTGACGATGATTAATAATATTAAAAATAATAACATATATTATATAATCATTGTTACCTTCATCTTAACTTGGACGTTTAAATTAAAATTGTGTCCTGTTTACATTTTTTGGAGAACCAGCTGTTAAACATGTACCATTGCACTTTGGTAATTTTATGCCCAAATCACCCCATTTTATAGACAAGGAAAGCCAAGGGCGAAGAAATCGTAAATTTAGAGGTAGAAGGGACTGAGAGGTCCTCTCATCCAACTTCCTTCTAAGAGGCCGCCTTCTCTGGGAGGCCTTCCCCAATTCTTCATTCTACTTCCTTCTTTCTGTTACTTACTTCCTGTTTCTCCTCTGAATAGCTTATATCCTGTACTGTCTCCTCTACTGGATTGTGAGCTCCTTGAGGGCAGGGACTGTGTTTGACCTCTTTGGCGGCCCCATCCGGCACACTATCACTGATTATGGGCCCATTGATTTTTACACGGGAGGGGACTGAGGTCCGGGGAAATGGAGTGGCTTGGCCTCCTGATGCCCCACAGAAAGCCAGTGAGGGACTTTCACTCTTGGGCCTTTCAAGCTCCAAGAGCAACGCTTTTTCCTACATCCCTCTACAGAGATCCCTTCAGAACAAAAGCCTCCATTGGAACGCGCCCTGGGAGCTGGAAAGGACCCTGGAATAAGGTCCAGAGGAAGGAAGTCACTCAAGGTGGGGACTGAGGCTGCCCCCGCTCCCCGCCCCCCCATCCATGCTTCCTCACAGCCCAGCCAAACCCGCTGTGTGAACAGGGGTTCATCCTTTATCATTACAATCGAGCTTTTCCAAAGAATGATGAATGTTTCTTGGAGCAATAAGTGATTATGAAACACCGTCGAGTGGATTTTTCTAGCATTCTCCTGGTGATACCAGCTTATATATTATTTTTCCTTAAAAAAAAAAAAAACAACCCTTACTTTCTCTCTTGGAATCAATACAAAATACTGGTTCCAAGGAAGAAGAATGGTACTGGCTAGGCCATGGGGGTGAAGTGACTTGCCCAGGGCCACACAGCTGGGAAGTGTCTGAGGCCAGATTTAAACCCAGGTCTTCCTAACTCCAGACTTGGATCTCTATCCACTGAGCCCCCCAGCTTATATTTCTGTAGGGCTTTATGCTATAGAGAATAGTTCCAGAACCATGACTCTGGGGAGCCATTAATAGAGTTGGTCTCAGCCCCTTTTTCAGATTAGAAGACTGAAACCCAGAGAAGAGAAATTCCTTAGCCCAAGGCAAGAATGCAGCAGCCCTGGGGCTGCAGCTGTGATCTTCAGATTTCAAATTGCTGCTCTAACCCAACACCAAGATGATAAGTTTCCAACTTTGAATGGGCAGCCAGTTGCTATGGAGAAAGTCTTCTCTCTCTTCTTGGCTGATGGGCATCTTTGCTGGCGAATATGTTCAGGGTTTTTATTTATTTATTTATTTATTCATTCATTCATTCATTCATTCATTCATTTATTTATTTTTCATTTATTTATTTATTTATTTAGATTAAAAACCCTCACCTTCTGTCTTGGAATCAATACTATGTATTGGTCCCAAGGCAGAAGAGTGGTAAGGGCTAGGCCATGGGGGTTAAGTGACTTGCCCAGGGTCACACAGCTGGGAAGTGTCTGAGGCCAGATTTGAACCCAGGACCTCCCGTCTCTGGGCCTGGCTCTCAATCCATTGAGCTACCCAGCTGCCCCCCTATTCAGTCTTTTTGGAAAACCAAACAGAACTTGACTCATGGTCTGTCCTCTTGCTAATCCCCCGCCCCAACCCTATAATTCTCACCTTGAAAATCTGGTTATTTCTCTCCTTGTTGGAGCCTGACTAGCAGAGGTTGGAGGATGCTCTACAGTAGATCCTGGTACTTAGAGCTGCACCATATTTCCTGAAGATATTCAGATCCAAGCAAGGCTTGTCTTGCTTTCTAAGAGACAATGGCATTGGGGCAGTAGATAGAGCACCAGACCTGGAGTCAGGGAGACCAGAGTTCAGATCTAGCCTTAGGTACTTAATATTTGACCCTAGGCACACTTAACCCTTTTTGCTTCAGTTTCCTCATCTGTAAAATGGGGATAATAGTAACACTTACTTCTTAGGATTCTTGGGAAAATCAAATGAGATAATAGTTATAAATTGCTTAGCACAGTGCCTATAAATGTTAGCTATGATGATGATGATGGAAAAACAGCAACTGGAATTTCCAGAATCACAGAATTGAACAGTACCATGAACAAGAATCCCTTCTTCATCCTATCTGGCCTTCATCCTCATTGGCCTTTGTGTGGAGCTCTCCCAAAGGGGAGCATCTACTGTGTGCCTAGACATTCCAGACTCCTTTGAGAAAACTCTGAGTATTAGGAGATTTTTCCTATTTTTAACCCAAATTTGTTTCTCTGCAACTTCCTCTCATTGCTTCTATCTCATTCAATCCTCTGGGGCCAGGCAGAGCAAATCTAATTTCTCTCCTAAGTGACTGCCTTAAAAAACCAGAAACACAGCTCTTCTGTCCCTGCCTAAGTCTTCTCTTTTCCTGGTTAACCCTCTCCATTTCTGTCAACTGTTCTTCATATGGTACAACTCCAGACCCTTTACGATGCTCTCTAGCTTATCAAAATGCTTCCCAAGTTGTGACACCCAGATCTGAATACAGAATGCTAGTGTGATCTAACAGAGGAAAAGGACCACAGGACCATTTCCTCCTCTTTCTTGGAAGCCTAATTTAGCCTCAGGTCAGTTTAAGTTTTTGTTGTTGTTGTTGTTGTTGATGATGATAACTTTTTTTAATTGAAAAAGTATTTATTGATATTTTTTGTTTCTTACATCACCGTAGTTATCCCATGTATCCCTCCACTTCTGCCTCTCCAAGAGCCATCCCATAGGTCAAATAATATTTTTTGTGTAGGAAAAAAGTCAACACAACTAATGGATACATCAAGAAAGTCTGAAAACATGTGCAATGTTAATACCTGGGTACCGCCTACCTCCACAGAGTGGGTTTGGTGGCTGGAGGATGTCTTCTCATATCTCTTAATTTGAGTCCTGTTTGATCTTTAGACTTTTGTTTCATGTATTTTTTGTTATTGTGCGATTCTTTCCATTTAGGTTTTCTCAGCACTGCTTATTTCATTTTGCATCAGTTCATAAAAATCATTCCAGGCTTCTCTATATTAATCACACACATTATTTCTCATAGCACAGTATAATTCTATTCAAATTACTATCCCACAATTTGTTTGGCCATTCCCCAATTGAGGAGTATCTACATTGTTTCTAATTCTTAGCTATCACAGAAAATACTGCTAGAAATATTTTGAAGTATATGAGGATGTCTTTCTCATTGATGGCTTCCTTGGAACATAAGCTCCGTAATGGAGTCTCTGGTTCAAAGGGTGTAGACATTTTAGTCATTTTATTTGCATAATTCCAAACTGCTTTCCAAAATGATTGTACTATTTCACTGCTTCACCAGCAATGCGTTTTATTGTTTCTATATTTTGGATACTAAATTCTTATCATAGAAATTTGATAAAAAAAGATTTTCCCCCTCATTTCCCACTTCCTTTTTTATCCTAGATAAATTAATGTTGGTGCAGAAACTTTTCAGTTTCAACTTCCCTCTTCTGCTGTAAATACAGTATTAAGTTACTTTAATCTTTTTTTTTTTAACTATTACCTTCTGTCTTATAATAGATACTTAGTATTGATTCAAAGGCAGAAGAGAGGTAAGGGCTAGGCAATGGGGGTTAAATGATGTGTCCAGGGTCACACAGCTAGGAAGTATCTAAGGGCAGGTTTGAATTTATGACCTCCCTTCTCCAGGCCTGGCTCTCTTATCCACTGAGTCATCTAGCTGCCCCAATCTTTTTTTCTTTTTCTTTCCTTTTTTTTTAGATAGGTTTATACCCAGTGATTTTCTTCCCCTCACTCCCTCATTCATGATCCTTTCTTCTCACTTAATATTTCCCTTTCTCCTTCCCTTCAGCTAATCCTGTTTCTTAGTTTTTCAATTTCATTTTTGTGCCCTTTTCCAAAAAAAGGATTTTTCTTATTCTTTTTCATTATCCATCTTCTATTTCTGTTTTCTCTGTATCTTCATTCTTTGAGTCATGACCTCTATAATTGTTTGGCTTCTTGCTTTTCTCGTAGTATTCTTCATATAGTCAGTGCTTCCCAAGTATCTGTTCCACACTTTCCTCTCTAGTCAATGCCTTGGATTCTCCTTTTCCATTACGTCTCATTTCCAGAACAACATCAATTCTTGTAGATGTCGGAGAGAACATTGTGCTATGGTAGAGTCTCTTCTGTACCACATCCCTGATTACATATTCTTTCTTGCTGACCTATTTAAAACTACAGTTGTCTGGAAATCTCTCTGTGGTCATGCTCTCCCATTCCTCCAGGTGCCATTTGCCCCCAAGGGTTCCAACTCCCCTACTCTGGGGACTAGTAAACTTTTCAAGCACCAGATCCCCCCAGGCTTCACCCAGTGTAAAGTCCTCATCTTCCTTCATCATCCATCTCTCTTCACTCATAAGATCATTCACCAGTACCCCAAAGAGATAATGGACAGTACCCCAAAGAGATAATGGACACAAAGACTTGTACAAAAATATTCATAGCTGCGCTCTTTGTGGTGGCCCAAAACTGGAAAACGAGGGGATGCCCATCAATTGGGGAATGGCTGAACAAACTGTGGTATATGTTGGTGATGGAGTACTATTGTGCTAAAAGGAATAATAAAGTGGAGAAGTTCCATGGAGACTGGAACAACCTCCAGGAATTGATGCAGAGCGAGAGGAGCAGAACCAGGAGAACATTGTACACAGAGACTAATACACTGTGGTATAATCGAACGTAATGGACTTCTCCATTAGTGGCGGTGTAATGTCCCTGAACAACTTGCAGGGATCCAGGAGAAAAAAACACCATTCATAAGCAAAGGATAAACTATGGGAGTGGAAACACCGAGAAAAAGCAACTGCCTGAATACAGAGGTTGAGGGGACATGACAGAGGATAGACTCTAAATGAACACTCTAATGCAAATACTATCAACAAAGCAATGGGTTCAAATCAAGAAAACATCTAATGCCCAGTGGACTTACGCGTCGGCTATGGGGGGTGGGGGGGGGGGGGGAGAAAAAGAAAATTATCTATGTCTTTAACGAATAATGCTTAGAAATGATCAAATAAAATATATTTAAAAAAAAATAAAAAAAAAAAGAATTCCATATAAAAAAAAAAAGATCATTCACCAGTGGAGTCCTCTTCTACCTCCAAAGTAAGACCTGCCACCATTCCAGTTTTCCAGCCTTTTCAGTATTTTTCCTCTCTCCTCTTTGACCCACTCTTTGTAGTATCTTCCCTTCCTGACACCATGGAAGAAATTTTCCCCTCATTGCTAGTCCTTGATTTGAGCCTGGCACAACACTCACTTCTTAAAGGCCTCCTGTTCCTCTCCTTCCTTTTAAGCACATGTCTAAGGTAGTCCACAAAAGAAGCATTTACCTGTAGGCAGTGTAGACAGATTCTGTCCATAATGCCCCTTTCTTACTTCTTCAAGGTTACCTTTTACCAGATTTCCTGCCTTACAGGGGTCTCATTGTACACATTTAGAAAAAAGTCTCTTATTAGTCTTTTTGTTGGCACTCTTGCTATTGTTATTCTTGTTGGCTGCCTTTATTCACTTCTGCATTTCTGTTTTTTGGAGTACTCAAGAAATAAAGTATCTTCCCTTTAGGTTTTTCTTCCAAAAGTTTCCAACTCTTCTTCATTATTGAAGTCAATCTTTTGTCCTATATGTTTAAGCTCAGATATGCAGAATAGGTCACCCTGGACACTCTGGTGCTCTTCAGAACACATTATTCCATTCCCTTCACCTTTTTTCCTGTGGATGAGGAATAGTCTTGCATTATTCAAATGTCCTTTTCTTTGTATTTGAAGGTCTGTCTCCTACTGGCTTGCAAAACTTGTTTCTGAATTGAATTGTCAATTTTTACCACTACATGTCTAGGAGTTTGCCCCTTTGTTTTTGTTGTTGTTTGTGTGTTTTTCTAGAGGTAATCTGCCAAAACTTTCAACTGGGGAATTTCTGGGCAGTTCTCTTCTATTATTTCTTTCTTTGAGATATTAGTTGTTTTTTTTTGTCTTGTATTATTCTGAAAGCCCTTTGGTCCCTTAGGTTGTCTCTATGCAGCCGGTCTTTGAGTTTAGTGTGTTTAGTTTGTAGAGTGGTCTTATTTTCTTTAATGTTATTATTATTATTTGCTCCTCTTATTTTAGGTTGTCTTTCACTTCTATGTATTTGTTACCAGTTTACCAATTTATTGTTACCAATTTATTGTTACCAATTTATTGTTACCAATTTATTGTCTTCTCTTTTGTTTCTTTGGTAAGACTTGCCATTGAAGATTCAAATTTGTCTATTCTGCTCATTATTTTTGTTGTGCAGGACATACATACTACTCTTATAACTCTCATTTCTCTTTTAAATCACTTAGGAAATGTATTGTGGTTGGTTCCATGTTCTCCTCAAATTATACAAGGTCCCTTCTCATCAAGTATTGGATCATGAAATATCTCATTTTTCAGTATTTATGCATATATGCCTGAACTAGTTTATTAGATCTGGAAGGCAGTATTTCCTTCTATTGTTACTATTTTTTTCCTATTGATTTGTTTATCAACATTTTTGAGTTTTCTTCTTCATGAAATCTTTTGTAATTTCAGTCGTTCCCCCCCCCCTTTATTTTTCTCTTCCTGACTCCCTCCCTTCTGGTTGCAGTTTCTTTGGGAGCTGGATCTCAAAGCATCCTGGTGTCCTCCCACATTGGACAATTTCCAGTTCACCAGCCTATGTATCTGATCCAGCTGACTTTTGGTTGGTCAAGACTGGCCCCAGTTGGACGCAATGCTCTTTATGTCTTCTCCTGTTTATCTGTCCCATTCTTTCTATTCAATTCTTTCTATTCAGCCATAGCAGTTTAGGGCCTGTTTTCCCTAGTACCATCAGTTCAGAACTTTATAGTGTTGGTACTTTGGGGTTTCAGCCCCCCTGCTAGGCTTTTATTTCTAAAGTGTTATGACCAGCTAGCTGTTGAGGCCTGAGCACTTTTATAGCCTAGAGCCAGGGTCTCCCTGGCACTGGAAAGAGGAAAGGAGGACCAAAATGCAGGGGTATTTTTTTAAATTTAATTTTAAATTAAAAAAAAATTTCCCATGGTTACATGATTCTTCTTGTCTCTTCCCCCCCCCCCTCCCCTTCCAGAGTTGACAAGCAATTCCACTGGATTATACAAGTATTATCCTTCGAATCCTATTTTCGTATTATTCATTTTTATAATAGAGTAATCTTTTAAAACCAAAACCCCAAATCATATACCCATATGAATGCGTGTTAAATCATATGTTTTCTTCTGAATTTCTACTCCCACAGGTCTTTCTCTGGATGTGGATAGCATTCTTTCTCATAAGTCCCTCAGAGTTGTCATGGATCATTATACTGATAGCATTGCTATCAGTAGCAAAGTCACTTACATTTGAATCGCCCCATATTGTTTCAGTTACTATATATAATATTCTCCCGGTTCTGTTCATTTCACTCTGCATCAGTTCATTGAGGTCTTTCTGTTTCTTATAGAAATCAAGCAGTTCATCATTCCTTATAGCACAGTAGTATTCCATCATCATCTACCACAATTTGTTCAGCCATTCTCCAATCAAGGAACATCCCTTCATTTTCCAATTTTTTGCCATCATGAAAAGTGCAGCTATAAATATTTTTGTACAAACAGAACTTTTCCCATTTTTTAAAATCTCTTTGGTATGGCTGTATCAAAGGGTATGCATTCTTTTAAAGTCCTTTGGGCATAATTCCAAATTGCCTTCCAGAATGGCTGGATCAATTCACAATTTCACCAGCAATGCATTAGTCAAGGATGTGTGTTAGTGTAAACCTTGGGTCTGCTAGTATGGCTTTGGTGCTGGTAGCTTGGGAAGTAGGGGTAGACTGCTGAGTGAGCTCAAGGTCAATGAGTGTCAGTTCCTGGGGTTTGTGACAGTCAGAGGAAAAGTGGGTAACCCTCAGAAGAAAGCCTTTTTTTCACCCTCTCCCTTCAGCTTCTCAAGACTGAGAGAGACCAACTCCTCTACCAGCCAGAGTCTTCTCCTCCTCAAGATTCAAATCTCTTGGGGCCCCTCCCCATCGAGGTGATCAATGTTACACACTCTTCAGTCTGGCACTTTTTCTT